>NC_091371.1:1196198-1256198 GCF_038502225.1 Cherax quadricarinatus
AAAGACGATGAGCACACTAAGATCAAACGACAGGTCCGAAGACAATGAAGGTATGCTATATGCAGAGATTCTAACAGCCAACTGCAGTAGCAAGGGACAGCTGGTCAGGAAAGACAGTTCACTGAGAATAGAAGTTTCAGATATGACAGGGACTGAAGGCAAGAACATGTCAATGGAAAGAAATAAAATGCCTCAGAGGAAGCAGATGGAGACTCAGTGGGAGGAGGAAAGGGCGAGGTCAGTTTTTGTGTACGGGCTCCAAGAAGCCAAGGGGGCCAACTTTGAAGAAATAAAACAGGAGGAGAAAAAAATGATTGAAGGCATCATGAAAACAATAGGGGAGGGCAATATGACCCAGGTGACAAATTTTCAGAGAATTGGGTGGTTTGCGAGTGGAAGGATAAGGCCTGTCAGAGTAACTTTCAAGGAAGAATCAGTTCGAATCAGGATTCTGCAAGAGAAAGCAAGACTGAGGGACAAAGAGGGGTACCAGAGAGTATACCTCGACCGCGACAGAACACAAGAAGAAAGGACTACACTGAAAGAGAGGGTACAGAGACGCAAGGAGGAACGAGAAGCAATGAAAATGAGCAGGACCCAGACACAGGAGGAAGGGCAAACACACCCCACAGAATCTCCCACCAAAAGACTCCACCCGCGACACTCCCAACACAACTGAGCAACCTATACTACAACCCACTCACTGTTCCCTCTGCCACCAACCCCCATATCACAAACCTCACCCCAACAGCTGTCCCTTATGGGAATTCTGACCCCACCCCTATCAACACAAACCCCACCTACACCACAGCCCCATATAGGCCCCCACAAAGGCTCTCGCTCCCCCAACCCCAATATACTTGCATGACCACAATGATAGAAAAGAAACTAAAGGTTTGGTACACAAACGCGGATGGAATAACGAATAAACATGAGGAGTGGAATGAAAGAATCAGTGAAGAATCCCCAGACATCATAGCAGTCACAGAAACAAAACTCGCTGAGACAATAACAGACACAATCTTCCCAACAGGATATCAGATCCTGAGGAAAGATAGAAGGAGTAGAGGGGGAGGAGGGGTTGCACTGCTCATAAAACACCGATGGGGATTTGAGGAAATGGAAGGCATGGACATGATTGGAGAAAGAGACTACATTGTAGGTACAATTCAGTCCGGAGAACATAAAGTAGTCATTGGAGTGATGTATAACCCACCACAGAACTGCAGGAGGCCAAGAGAGGAGTACGAAGAAAACAACAGGGTGATGGTGGACACACTGGCTGAGGTGGCAAGAAGAGCTCACTCGAGCAGAGCAAAGTTACTGGTAATGGGCGATTTCAACCACAGGGAGATCGACTGGGAAAACATGGAGCCACATGGGGGTCCCGAAACATGGAGAGCCAAGATGATGGATGTGGTACTTGAAAACCTCATGCATCAACATGTCAGGGACACAACCAGAGAGAGAGGGGAGGATGAGCCAGCAAGACTGGATCTTGTGTTCACCCTGAGCAGTTCAGACATTGAGGACATCACTTACGAGAGGCCCCTTGGAGCTAGCGATCATGTGGTTCTGAGTTTTGACTATATAGTAGAGTTACAAGTGGAGAAGGTAACAGGAACTGAAGGGGACAGACCAAACTATAAAAGGGGGGACTACACAGGTATGAGAAACTTCCTGCAGGAGGTTCAGTGGGACAGAGAAATGGTAGGAAAATCAGTAAACGAGATGATGGAATATGTGGCAACAAAGTGCAAGGAGGCAGAGGAAAGTTTTGTTCCCAAGGGAAACAGAAATAATAGGAAGACCAAAACGAGTCCTTGGTTTACCCGAAGGTGTAGGGAGGCAAAAACTAAGTGCAACAGAGAATGGAAAAGGTACAGGAGGCATAGGACCCAGGAAAACAAGGAGATTAGTAGAAGAGCCAGAAACGAGTATGCACAGATAAGGAGGGAGGCCCAGCGACAGTATGAAAACGACATAGCATCGAAAGTCAAATCTGACCCGAAACTGCTGTATAGCCACATTAGGAGGAAGACAACAGTCAAGGACCAGGTGATAAGGCTGAGGAAAGAAGGTGGAGAACTCACAAGAAACGATCAAGAGGTATGCGAGGAGCTCAACACGAGATTTAAGGAAGTATTTACAGTAGAGACAGGAAGGACTCTGGGGGAACAGACCAGATGGGGACACCAGCAAGGAATACACCAACAAGTGTTGGACGACATACATACAGATGAGGAGGAGGTGAAGAAACTGCTAAGGGACATCGATACCTCAAAGGCAATGGGACCGGACAACATCTCCCCGTGGGTCCTTAGAGAGGGAGCAGATATGTTGTGTGTGCCACTTACCACAATCTTCAACACATCCCTGGAAACTGGGCAACTACCTGAGGTATGGAAGACGGCAAATGTAGTTCCCATTTTTAAAAAAGGAGACAGAAAAGAGGCACTAAACTATAGACCTGTGTCATTGACGTGTATAGTATGCAAAATTATGGAGAAGATTATCAGGAGGAGAGTGGTGGAGCACCTGGAACGGAACAGGAATATAAATGCCAACCAGCACGGATTCACGGAAGGCAAATCCTGTGTCACAAACCTTCTGGAGTTTTATGATAAAATAACAGAAGTAAGACAAGAGAGAGAGGGGTGGGTTGATTGCATCTTCTTGGACTGCAAGAAGGCCTTTGACACATTTCCTCACAAGAGATTAGAGCAGAAGCTAGAGCATCAGGCGCATATAACAGGAAGGGCACTGCAATGGATCAGAGAATACCTGACAGGGAGGCAACAACGAGTCATGGTACGTAATGATGTATCACAGTGGGCACCTGTGACGAGCGGGGTCCCACAGGGGTCGGTCCTAGGACCAGTGCTATTTTTGGTATATGTGAACGACATGACGGAAGGGTTAGACTCAGAAGTGTCCCTGTTTGCAGATGATGTGAAGTTAATGAGGAGAATTAAATCTGATGAGGACCAGGCAGGACTTCAAAGAGACCTGGACAGACTGGACACCTGGTCCAGCAAATGGCTTCTCGAATTTAATCCTGCCAAATGCAAAGTCATGAAGATAGGGGAAGGGCACAGAAGACCACAGACAGAGTATAGGCTAGGTGGCCAAAGACTGCAAACCTCACTCAAGGAGAAAGATCTTGGGGTGAGTATAACACCGAGCATGTCTACGGAAGCACACATCAATCAGATAACTGCTGCAGCATATGGGCGCCTGGCAAACCTGAGAACAGCATTCCGATACCTTAGTAAGGAATCATTCAAGACACTGTACACCGTGTATGTCAGGCCCATACTGGAGTATGCAGCACCTGTTTGGAACCCGCACTTGATAAAGCACGTCAAGAAACTAGAGAAAGTACAAAGGTTTGCGACAAGGTTAGTTCCAGAGCTAAGGGGAATGTCCTATGAAGAAAGATTAAGGGAAATCGGCCTGACGACACAGGAGGACAGGAGGGTCAGGGGAGACATGATAACGACATATAAAATACTGCGTGGAATAGACAAGGTGGACAAAGACAGGATGTTCCAGGGAGGGGACACAGAAACAAGAGGCCACAATTGGTAGTTGAAGACACAAATGAGTCAGAGAGATAGTAGGAAGTATTTCTTCAGTCATAGAGTTGTAAGGCAGTGGAATAGCCTAGAAAATGACGTAGTGGAGGCAGGAACCATACACAGTTTTAAGACGAGGTTTGATAAAGCTGATGGAGCGGGGAGAGAGAGGGCCTAGTAGCAACCGGTGAAGAGGCGGGGCCAGGAGCTAGGACTCGACCCCTGCAACCACAAATAGGTGAGTACAAATAGGTGAGTACACACACACACACACACACACACACACACACACACACACACACACACACAGGGAGTTCGACTGGGAAAACCTGGAGCCACATGGGAGTCCCGAAACATGGAGAGCCAAGATGATGGATGTGGTACTTGAAAACCTCATGCATCAACATGTCAGGGACTCTATCAGAGAGAGAGGGGAGGATGAGCCAGCAAGACTGGATCTTGTGTTCACCCTGAGCAGTTCAGACATTGAGGACATCAATTACAAGAGGCCTCTTGGAGCTAGCGATCACGTGGTTCTGAGTTCTGATTATATAGTAGAGCTACAAGTGGAGAAGGTAACAGGAATTGAATGGGAAAAGCCAAACTATGAAAGGGGGGACTACACAGGTATGAGAAACTTCCTGCAGGAGGTTCAGTGAGACAGAGAACTGGTAGGAAAATCAGTAAACGAGATGATGGAATATGTAACAACAAAGTTCAAGGAGGCAGAGAAAAGGTTTGTTCCCAAGGGAAATAGAAATAATAGGAAGACCAAAGCGAGTTTCTTGGTTTACCCGAAGGTGTAGGGAGGCAAAAACTAAGTGCACCAGAGAATGGAAAAGGTACAGGAGGCAAAGGACCCAGGAAAATAAGGAGATTAGTAGAAGAGCTAGAAACGAGTATGCACAGATAAGGATGGAGGCCCAGCGACAGTACGAGAACGACATAGCATCGAAAGTCAAGTCTGACCCGAAACTGCTGTATGGCCACATTCGGAGGAAGACATCAGTCAAAGACCAGGTGAAAAGGCTGAGGAAAGAAGGTGAGGAACTCACAAGAAACGATCAAGAAGTATGTAAGGAGCTCAATATGAGATTTAAGGAAGTATTTACAGTGGAGACAGGAAGGTCTCTTGGGGAACAAAACAGAGGGGGACACCAGTAAGGAATATACCAATAAGTGTTGGATGACATACATACAAATGAGGAGGTGAAGAAGCTGCTTAGGGACATCGATACCTCAAAGGCAATGGGACCGGACATCTCCCCGTGGGTCCTTAGAGAGGGAGCGGATATGCGGGTATGTGTGCCACTTACCACAATCTTCAATACATCCCTGGAAACTGGGCAACTACCTGAGGTATGGGCGCTGATACTCCACTTCAAACAGCAAGTGTCCCCCACCCCTCCTTCAGAGTGCCGGGAACGATGGGCTAGTAGCCCCTTTTCCTGTAATTACTAAAAAGAAAGAGAAGAAAACCATCAAAGTGGGATGTCTGAATGTGCGTGGATGTTGTGCGAATAAGTAAGAGATGATTGTGGATGTTATGAATGAGAAGAAGCTGGATGTTCTGGCTTTAAGTGAAACAAAGCTGAAGGGAGTGGGTGAGTTTCAGTGGAGAGGAATAAATGGGAATAGGTCAGGGGTTTCTAATAGAGTTAGAGCTAAAGGAGTAGCAATAATGTTGAAGGATAAGCTATGGTAGGAAAGAGGGAATATAAATGTATTAATTCAAGGATTATGTGGAGTAAGATAAGGGTTGGATGTGAAAAGTGGGTTATAGTAAGTGTTTATGCACCTGGAGAAGAGAGATGTGTAGGGGAGAGAGAGAGAGGTATTGGGAAATGTTGAGTGTGTGGGGAATTTTGAATTTGGGAATTTCAATGCTAAAATGGGTAAAAATATTGTGGAAGGAGTAGTAGGTAAATTTGGGGTGCCAGGGGTAAATGAAAATGGGGAGCCTTTAATTGAGCTATGTGTAGAACGATGTTTGTTAATAAGTAATACATGTTTTATGAAAAAGAGGAAAAATAAGTATACAAGGTATGATACAGCAAGTAATGAAAGTAGTTAGATTATGTATTGGTAGATAAAAGGTTGATGGGTAGGCTCCAGGATGTACATGTTTATAGAGGGGCAACTGTTATATCGGATCATTATTTAGTAGTAGCTACAGTTAGAGTAAGAGGTAGATGGGACAAGAAGAAGATGGCAACAACAAGTAAGAGGGAGGTGAAAGTGTATAAACTAAGGGAGGAGGAAGTTCGCGTGAGATACAAGCAGGTACTGGCAGAAAGTGGACTGGTGCAAGTATGAGTAGAGGGATGGGGGGGGGGGTGCTGAAGAGGGTTGGGATAGTTTTAAAAATGCAGTATTAGAATGTGGGGCAGAAGTTTGTGGTTATAGGAGGGTGGGTGCAGGAGGAAAGAGGAGTGATTGGTGGAATGATGAAGTAAAGGGTGTGATAAAAGAGAAAAAGGTAGCATATGAGAGGTTTTTATAAAGCAGAAGTGTTGTGAGAAGAACAGAGTGTATGGAGAGTAAAAGAAAGGTGAAGAGAGTGTTGAGAGAGTGCAGAAGGAGAGCAGATGATAAAGTGGAAGAGGCACTGTCAAGAAATTTTGCTGAAAATAAGAAAAAAAATTGGAGTGAGGTAAATAAGTTAACAAAGCGTAGAGAAGGAATTGATTTGTCAGTTAAAAACAGAGTAGGGGAGTTAGTAGATGGGGAGATGGAAGTATTGGGTAGATGGCGAGAATATTTTGAGGAACTTTTAAATGTCGATGATAAAAGGGAGGCGGTAATTTCATGCACTGATCAGGGAGGTATAACATCTTTTAGGAGTGAAGAAGAACAGGATGTGAGTGTGGGGGAGGTGCGTGAGGCATTGCGTAGAATGAAAGGGAGTAAAGCAGCTGGAACTGACGGGATCATGACAGAAATGTTAAAAACATTTGAGGATATTGTGTTGGAGTGGTTGGCATTTTTGTTTAATAAATGTATGAAAGAGAGGAAGGTACCTAGGGATTGGCAGAAAGCATGTATAGTTCCTTTATATAAAGGGAAGGGGACAAAATGGATTGTAAAAATTATAGGGTAATAAGTTTACTGAATATACCAGGTAAAGTGTATGGTAGGGTTATTATTGAAAGAATTAGAGGTAAGACAGAGACCAGGATTGCAAATGAGCAAGGAGGTTTTAGAGTGGGTATGGGATGTGTAGATCAAGAGTTAAAGGATATATGTGAACAGTATTTAGATAAAGGTAGGGAAGTTTTCATTGCATTTATCGATTTAGAAAAGGCATATGATGGAGTGGATCGGAGAGCATGTGTCAGATGTTACAAGTGTATGGAATAGGTAGTAAGTTACTAAATGCTGTAAAGAGTTTTTATGAGGATAGTGAGGCTCAGGTTAGAAGAGAGGAAAATTACTTCCCGGTAAAAGTAAGTCTTAGACAGGGATGTGTAATGTCAACATGGTTCTTTAATATATTTATAGATGGGGTTGTGAAAGAAGTAAATGCTAGGGTGTTGGGGAGAGGGGTGGGATTAAATTATGGGGAATCAAGTACAAAATAGGAGTTGACACAGTTACTTTTTGCAGATTATACAGTGCTTATGTGAGATTCTAAAGAAAAGTTGCAAAGGTTAGTGGACGAGTTTGGGAGTGTGTGTAAAGGTAGAAAGTTGAAATGAACATTGTTACACCCTTTTGTTCATTTTAAGTACTGTTTCTTATCACAATGGTATACTTTTACATGTTATTTTTGCTATTTCACTTAATATTATATTCAGGAGTAATTCCATTAGTAGCTAAAATGGATTTACTCGACTTTATAATATTATCTGGTCGTATTACTTAGCTTTGTATTTAGGTAGGTCGTTTAATTAGTGTCAACTGCTGGTGACCTGGCCAAGCACCAGTAGGTGTTTCGAGCTGCTCAACCCCTGTTCCGACCGAGACAAAGTGGGCTGGTAAAGCCTCACAGAGTTCAGTTCATACCTTCCTTTGGACCAGGAAGGGTCGAGGGAAGTATCCACCTCTAAACCACCATTTGCCTCCCTAGAAAATCCCAGGAATTTTCGGGAGCTTAATGCTAAGACTTATCTCGGTTGGAGAAGGCGGTTGAGAAGCTCTTAGAGAAAGTGAAGCCAAGTGAGCAAGCCTCTGTAGTGTATGAGGACTTATTGTAAAGTGAACCCTATCATAAGAAATCTATTAATGTGTTAGAGTTTTTAGGCAACGCCTGTGCATGTGCCTATACTAATATTTAATGACTCACTCAGAGCCATTTGTAAATACTAAACCCAGTACTGTGTCGTTTTAATGAGGAATGGTAAAAGTATTCTACTCATAGTGCAAAATATGAGAAGGTGAATTTAAGTGATTATGATTATTAATAAATTAAATAGAAACTAAGAAAATTCCTTTTCCTCTGAAGTGAGTACCTAGACGTACTAAGTTTTTGTTACGAAAAGCACTATAACTCAGGGACCAACTGACTATGTTCGTAACAAACATAGATAAGAGTAAGGTGATAAGGGTATCAAACGATTTAGATAAAGAAAAATTGGATATCACATTGGGAGTTGACGTATCAGCGGATGGGCATATGAAGAATGAGGTTAATCATAGAATTGATGAAGGAAAAAAGGTGAGTGGTGTGTTTAGCTATACATGGAGACAAAAAAAAACGTTATCCATGGAGGCAAAGAAGGGAATGTATGAAAGTATAGTAGTACCAACACTCTCATATGGGTGTGAAGCTTGGGTTGTAAATGCAGCAGCGAGGAGGCGGTTGGAGGCAGTGGAGATGTCCTGTCTAAGGGCAATGTGTGGTGTAAATATTAAGCAGAAAATTCGCAGTGTGGAAATTAGGAGAAGGTGTGGAGTTAATAAAAGTATTAGTCAGAGTGCTGAAGAGAGGTTGTTGAGGTGGTTTGGTCATTTAGAGAGAATGGATCAAAGTAGAATGACTTGGAGAGCATATAAATCTGTAGGGGAAGGAAGGCAGGGTAGGGGTCGTCCCTGAAAAGGTTGGAGGGAGGGGGCAAAGGAGGTTTAGTGGGAGAGGGGCTTGGACTTCCAGCTAGTGTGCTTGAGCATGTTAGGAGTGAATGAAGACGAATGGTTTTTTTGGACCTGACGAGTTGTTGGAGTGTGATTAGGATAATATTTAGTGAAGGGATTCAGGAAAACTGGTTTTTTTATATAGCCGGACTTGAGTCTTGGAAATGGGAAGTACAATGTCTGCACTTTAAAGGAGGGGTTTGGGATATTGGCAGTTTGGAGGGATATGTTGTGTATCTTTATACGAATATACTTCTGAACTGATGTATTCTGAGCACCTCTGCAAGAACAGTGATTATGTGTTAGTGATGTGAAAGTGTTGAATGATGATGAAAGTATTTTCTTTCTTTTTGGGTCACCCTGCCTCGGTGGGATCCAGAGCCACCTCAGGCACCTGAACCCACTCCAACAGATCTCATCTCATCAGACAATCTCTTGGAAGCAATTAAAGCAACAGGTACCATGACACTCACATATTCCCAAAGCAGCCCGTCCACACGCAGCTGGGAAACTTACAGACCTCCTGAAAAAAGTAAACGATGGTTCCACTATCTTAAATGCTCCACCAACCATCAAGGCATGGCACAACTTGCTACTTTTTGGCAATGTCTGCTTAGCTGTTCCGGAAAGTAGGGGAAAGAGACTAGCCTCAATGATAATTAAATCCTTAAGAGATTTTCCTAGAGCTGATAACCTCATTCACCTTCCCCGTCAACACAAAAAAGGGAGAGGCAGAACCCCCACTCACTCTACTGACAGTGAAAAAGTCAGAGTCCAGGTGAGCAAGAAAATTGAAGAGGGCAACACAGTGGGGGCAATCAGAAAATTATTACCAGTGAAGATACAGTTACTCCCAGGGATGTTAGGTAAGACCGTCGGTATTTTATACCATTTTAATGTTCATACTCCCAGGGATGCTGACACGGCTGAAGCCCTTAGAGGAATGCACCTTGCCAGGGAAACCAGTGGCACCAACAGTTCCAACACCTCTATCCCCACTGTGGAACCGTTGATTGTGGAAGACTCAGACATTTACAAAGCAATAATGTCGTTCCCATCTGGCTCTGCTGGGGGTTACACTGGAATAAGGCCACAGCATTTAAAGGAAATGGTTAATCCAGTTATTGGGGAAATTGCAGAAACACTACTTTCAGAGATCACAAGGTTCGTCAACAATTCCTTGGCTGGTCTGATTCCTGATGAAATTAGACCTCTCTTTTTTGGTGCAACACTTTGTGCACTTAAAAAGAAGGATGAAGGAATTCGGCCAATTGCAGTAGGCAACACGTTACGCCGCCTCGTATCCAAAGCTGCTGTCCGAAGTATTCGTGCACAGGCAGCCATGATGCTTCAACCAAACCAGCTTGACTTTGTGGTCTCTCAAGGAAGTGAAGCAGCGGTTCATGCAACAAGGGCGTATATCAACAACCTGCCTGAGAACAATGCAGTGGTAAAATTAGATTTCAAGAATGCATTCAATCTCCTGAAAAGAGACGTGGTATTAGCAGCAGTACAAGAACATTTCCCTGGTCTCTTCCCTTTTGTTGCAGCTGGGTATAGCAAGAAATCAATGCTTCTCTTTGGAGAGCATGAAATCACATCATCGGAGGGTGTCCAACAAGGAGATCCTCTTGCACCATTTCTCTTCTGTATAGCAGTTAGGGAAATCACAGTCAGACTGACCAGCGAGCTAAACATCTGGTTCCTAGATGATGGCACACTAGCAGGTACAAAGGAGTCTCTCCTACATGATCTTACACAGGTAATGACACGGGGACAGGAAATGGGTCTCATCCTGAATCCATCCAAATGTGAAATCATCTCAGTCAGTCAACAAGTGATAAATGCAGTGAGATCAAAACTACCAGGAGCAGCAGTCATTGCCCGCACAAATAGTGTCTTGCTAGGAGCACCTCTGGGAAGCAATGCCATTGACACAATTCTCAGGAAGAAATTGGAAGAGTTAAGGAGAATGGAACAACGAATAGGAAATCTGGACACCCACGATGCCTTGTACCTTCTCAAAAAGTGCTTAAATCTGCCCAGGTTGACATATTTCCTAAGATATGCACCTTCATATGATAACCCTATACTGCACGAATATGACAGTATCATGAGGCAGATTTTTACGAAAGTACTTAACCTTACTCTAGAAGACGGGCAGTGGAACCAAGCTACATTTCCAGTCTGACTAGGAGACATTGGTGTCCGCAAGTCATCACAGATTGCGCTACCTGCTTTTCTGTCCTCATGTATGGCGTCCAGAGAGCTTGTAGCAGCGATTCTCCCTGAACATCTTAGGGACAAGATTGGAGTCCAGGACCAAAAGTTCATTGACGGAGCCATGATCGGGGATAATCTAACGGGCTCTGAAACCAGACCTGTTCCCCCAACAACTACAAGCAATCGCACTGGGATGGTCCAGTAGTGGAAAATATAGCCTCAACAGTGTTTCAGTGTGTGTCAGGGAAGGATAGAGCCCGCCTCCTGGCAGTGAGAGCCCCTCATGCAGGGGACTTTCTGTTAGCTATTCCCAACTCTAGCCTTGGCACACGCCTCGACCCACAGACCATCCGCATCGGTGTTGCCCTTCGACTTGCCGCCCCTATTCTCGCCGAACACAGGTGTATTTGTGGCAGTGAAGCAGCAGACCGATTCGGGTACAATGGTCTTGTGTGCCGTAAATCCGAGGGAAAGATTGCAAGACATGAGGAGGTTAATAACATTATCAAAAGGAGCCTCACAACAGCCGGATGCCCAGCAGTAAGGGAGCCACCCCAGCTATGCAAATCTGATGGCAGCCGGAAGGGTCCAGATGGTATCACCCTTCAAGCCTGGACAGACGGGAAGCAGGTGGTGTGGGACTATATATGTGCATCTACCTTGGCTGATACCTATCTCCAATACACCAGGGAGGAAGGAGGGGCAGCTGCCAGCTTCAGGGAGTCCCAAAAGTCTAGAAAATATGGAGAACTTGCCCATCATTATATGTTTGTTCCCATAGGCTCAGAGACCCTTGGCTCATGGGAAAAGAATGCATCTAAATTCCTTAAGGAGCTGGGAAAAAGACTCATCAGGGTAACTAGGGATCCAAGGGCAGCTAGTTTTCTGTTCCAGCGGCTCAGTGCGGCTGTTCAAAGGGGTAATGCCTGCTGTATTTTGGGCACACGCCCCAGCTCTGAGAAGCTGAAAGAGATTTTCGCCTTATAATCGGTGATACACACGTAACAATATGTACCGTATATGCCACCTTTATTTCAACAATGTATCTCTTAAATCTTTTGTACCATATTATGTAATAAAATATTCCTATTGGTAAAAAAAAAATATGAAAAAATGGGGCGGTAGGGGAAATGGAATATTCAAACGGCTTCAGGAAGAAATCCAAATATTCTTCCTTGAAGCCTTTTTATCCACTTCTCCGAGGCTGTGGGTCCCATATTTTACACCAGAGGTGGACCCCATATATATATATATATATATATATATATATATATATATATATATATATATATATATATATATATATATATATATATATACAATCCACATATACCTTCGTACCTTAGTGTGGTAATTGTGGTGCGCTTAACAGGGATACCGTCACTTGTGGCAGTTGTATGGACACAGAAGGCAGCCTGCCATCCCTGCTTGTCCTACATGTAAGCTCTGTGAGAAAGAGGAAGCACATGAGCTTTGCTATTATATTCGTCAGTGTCAAGGTATCATAGAATTTAGACCAGTTATAAGACGATACTTAGAACTGTGTTAATAGTTTATGTACTTTGAAGTGGTTGAGGATATCCTCATCGTCAGATCTAAATTTTTCAAGCATCCATTAGCAGTCTAGTGATGCTGGGGTCGTATGCTGATGATTCCTTACTGCAATATTTGACGATATTCTCATTGCTGTAGTGAAGTCTGACAGCTCAGTCTGACAGATATTGTTACCTTGTATGAGTCTGCGTGATGATTTACGTAAGGAAGGATTGCTGGTATTGATGGCAGAGACGAGAGAAGGTGGCAGTGGAGGACGACTGATGGCAGAGACGAAAGAAAGCGGCAGTGGGGGACGACTGATGGCAGAGACGAGAGAAGGCGGCAGTGGGGGACGACTGATGGCAAAGACGAGTGAAGGTGGCAGTGGAGGACGACTGATGGCAGAGACGAGTGAAGGTGGCAGTGAAGGACGACTGATGGCAGAGACGAGAGAAGGTGGCAGTGGAGGACGACTGATGGCAGAGACGAGTGAAGGTGGCAGTGGAGGACGACTGATGGCAGAGACGAGTGAAGGTGGCAGTGGAGGACGACTGGTGGCAAAGACGAGAGAAGGCGGCAGTGGAGGACGACTGATGGCAGAGACGAGAGAAGGCGGCAGAAGACGACTGATGGCAGAGACGATTGAGGTTGGCAGTGAAGGACGACTGATGGCAGAGACGAGTGAAGGTGGCAGTGGAGGACGACTGATGGCAGAGACGAGAGAAGGTGGCAGTGGAGGACCACTGATGGAAGAGACGAGTGAAGGTGGCAGTGGAGGACGACTGGTGGCAAAGACGAGAGAAGGCGGCAGTGGAGGACGACTGATGGCAGAGACGAGAGAAGGCGGCAGAAGACGACTGATGGCAGAGACGATTGAGGTTGGCAGTGAAGGACGACTGATGGCAGAGACGAGTGAAGGTGGCAGTGGAGGACGACTGATGGCAGAGACGAGAGAAGGTGGCAGTGGAGGACCACTGATGGAAGAGACGAGTGAAGGTGGCAGTGGAGGACGACTGATGGCAGAGACGAGAGAAGGTGGCAGTGGAGGACCACTGATGGAAGAGACGAGTGAAGGTGGCAGTGGGGGACGACTGATGGCAGAGACGAGAGAAGGTGGCAGTGGAGGACGACTGATGGCAGAAACGAGAGAAAGCGGCAGTGGGGGACGACTGATGGCAGAGACGAGAGAAGGCGGCAGTGGGGGACTACTGATGGCAGAGACGAGTGAAGGTGGCAGTGGAGGACGACTGATGGCAGAGACCAGAGAAGGTGGCAATGGAGGACGACTGATGGCAGAGACCAGAGAAGGTGGCAATGGAGGACGACTGATGGCAGAGACGAGTGAAAGTGGCAGTGGAGGACGACTGATGACAAAGAAGAGAGAAGGTGGCAGTGGGGGACGACTGATGGCAGAGACGAGAGATGGCGGCAGAGGACGACTGATGGCAGAGACCAGAGAGGGCGGCAGAGGACGACTGATGGCAGTGACGGGTGAAGGACGACTGATGGCAGTGACGAGAGAAGGTGGCAATGGAGGACGTGGGAGATGTGTGGGGTCGTGGTGGCAGTGGAGGACGTGGGAGATGTGTGGGGTCGTGGTGGAAGTGGGGGACGTGGGAGATGTGTGGGGTCGTGGTGGCAGTGGTTGTGGTTGGTAGTTACTTCAAGGAACCTTGACGCTGCTGAGGGGCTCTTGATCTAAGGAACTGGATCTGTGCTCCAGTTCCTTGAGTTGAACTTGAATGACTTCCATCTCCCCCTCCCAACAGGCGCTGTATATTCCCTACGGCTCACGAAATAGTAATGACACGATTGCAAACAAACCATACCACGGGTGACTCTCTGATTACGGGTTCTAACCCACCCGTGATATGGTTAATCTCTACGGGTTTAGCGGTCCCAATGACAATAATAATTATAGTATGGCAGTGTTGTGGGATGGTTTTGGTGACAAGGGTGGCTGTTAATGGCTTTTGGCATCGTACTGGCGCCCTCTGTTACTACCTCGTTCCTCTTATTGAACGTTCCACTCCAACACTGCACTTGGTAATATAAGTTATCATATATTATCGTGAACATCACTAATTTGCCAGACTCGTTGGTTATGTTTTTTCTCTTACATTCATCAATGAATCTTACTTATTTGATTCTCAGTTTCCCTTCATAATTTCGACACACATAATTCTTATGGCAACTCTCCCCGACTTGACCAGGGGCTTATGTTGTGTACTTGGTATATATTGGATGGTAAAAACTGTTCAGGAAAGGATGAAGGTGATAGTCAATGTGCCAGAAGGCAAAGGAAAGATGTGTATCAAACTTAATGAAAAGAAATAAGAATAGAACAAAGTTCACAGTTCAGTCTGGAATGTAAAGATGCGAATGGGAAGAGGAAGATAGTTTTGCCTTTAGCTGTGATATACCTTTGATGGGTGTCGAGAGTTTTCCTTCTACTGGAGCCCAGCTTTGGGCCAGGGTGCTCTTGTGCTTGCCTGGTCAACCAGGCTGTTACTGATGAAAGCCCACTGGCCCACAGCTTGTGTTCATTGTGCACCTGGTGAAGGCACTTGTCACAGTTTCTCTGAGAGTTAAGACACTTGTGCAACATCTGGTTATCTTTATTGTAGACGTTTCGCCATCCAGTGGCTTTATCAATACAAATTCTTGGACACCACTTCTACAACTAGCCCATCAATTTGGGAAGGACCTACTTCCACTGGGGAATCCCGCCTACCAGTGACTATGCCCTCGTCTGCTACACGTCTCTCTTCACTGACGCCTATATAAGCGCCAGTCTCCTTACCTGTGCTTCAGAATCTCTACAACCACGGTGTTGTAAACACCACCTCCAAGGCTGAGGGACTGATTGCCTCATCTTTTGTATATAGTTCTTCTGTTTTCTAATTATGTATTGATAAAGCCACTGGATGGCGAAACGTCTACAATAAAGATAACCAAATGTTGCCCAAGTGTCTTAACTTTCATCTTGTCGGTATTGTATACCTGTCTTGCACAGTTTCTCTGGAAATCTTTTATACTTGTTCCAACACTGTTTCTGATATCAACTGGTAAGATGTTAAGTAAGACTGGGAATATGTGTGGTGTTGGGCCCACAAGGTTCTTGCTTTCCATTAAGTTTATTGTATACTTTCTTGCACATCTCTCATCCCAGGATGTTATGGCAGTGTGCAGACTGGACCTTCATGCACCATCCACGTACATAGTATCATCTATCCCTTTTTCCTCCGCTACAGTGAGTATATATTTATGGCACTGGTACCATAACACTGTTCGTGTTATGATATCCCTCCTGCCATCAACACTGAATCATGCTCTAAAAGAGAGAGCACAAGTGATTTGAATAGTGTCACCATTTGCACTGTGTCCCTTGTTTTAAAGTTCTCTTTATCAACCCCATCATTTTCCTGGATGTTATGAAGAATTGGCTTTTATCTTATTGTAATTTTTGAAGTCCACAATCAGGGTGATTTTCATATTAATTTTGATATCATCCGCATAATGATACGGAACTGTGTCAAGTGTTTTTGTCTAAGTCTGTTTTGAGGTTAAGAAACAGTAGAGGCGCCATGACTCTGTCTTGGGGAATACATTTTTTGTACAGAGCTAATAGTGAATTTTACTCTGTTTACTTGGAGTTTACCTGGAGAGAGTTCCGGGGGTCAACGCCCCCATGGCCTGTTCTGTGACCAGGCCTGTCATCACTGTGTTGTTTCTGTCAGGAAGGTTAATTTTCCATTTTAACCGCTTTCATTGTTATGCCTTTCGTTATGTTTTTGATAAATTAGACACATGTGCAACTCTTGGGTATCTTTATTGAGGAAACGTTTCGCCACACAGTGGCTTCATCAGTCCATACGTAGGAGAAACTTGAAGAACAGGAGGAGAATGAGGTAATCAGTCCCTCAACCTTGAGTCGATGTGTTCAGTCCATCAATCTTGAATAGAATACGGCATATGAGCGGAGAAGCAACTTATAAACCGTATGGCAGGAGAGGTGCAGCAGTCATAGGTCGTGTCACATTTGTTCAATGTGGAAGTAGGTCGTGCCCAAGAATTAGGCAAGCGAAGAATACCTAAGTATTAAGATCCCAAGAAGTTGCAGTGTCTGACAGGTTGGTAGATGAACGGTTTATAAGCTGCTTCTCCGCTCATATGCCGTATTCTATTCAAGATTGATGGACTGAACACATCGACTCAAGGTTGAGGGACTGATTACCTCATTCTCCTCCTGTTCTTCAAGTTTCTCCTACGTATGGACTGATGAAGCCACTGTGTGGCAAAACGTTTCCTCAATAAAGATACCCAAGAGTTGCACATGTGTCTAATTTATCAACATGTCGGTTCTCTGAACCATTCATCTACAAACCCGTTATGTTTTTGTTGCACTCATCCCATGATCGTAATGTGTAATTTACATTTATACTATTGTGTGATATTGATGACTCTTGCCGAAAATATCGTCTGAATTTTCCAGGCTTTAAAACACCGCCAGCTCGGGGAACATGGAGAGGGGGAGACGACGCCTATGAGGTGCCACAGTTTTGTACATATACATAATTCCAGACTTAGTCTAGTCACTATGCCTCTATAGGCTACTGTATTATAGATTACCATTTACTTACAGTTAGTCGTTTAGCTTAATAGGCTGTGAGCACTCCTTTTCCCGCCAAGAAGACCCACTGCAGCCTTAGGCGTGCCTAGCTGCATCAGTCACTAACCTCGCGGCGCCATCGCAGTGAATTAGCCATTACCACATACAGTTCGAATGATCACTGCGATCAACTCTCGCTAGCTGGACCAGGCAGTTGCTTGACTAGTACAGGTATTTCTCAGGTGTGTCCCCGTCCTTCACCTCACCCACACGTAACTCCAGACTCTGAATATTCATCTACACTCAGTGACCACATGTAAAGGGTTGTTACCGTTGCAACTGTCTGATACTGCACATTGCCTCTTGTGTAGTGTAGGGGTATATACCCATTACTTTCAGTTGAATCTAGGATGAGGCGGCAGCCCCTGGGCTGGATTCCTGACTGGACAAGGGACCACTAACGTACCCAGTCATGAAGCCACGCACTACAGCCTCCCTTCTATACAACTCTTCTATTTGTTTACGATCTCGTTAACCTTAAATTACTTTCAATATATCTTTATTAAGATTTAATACATATTCAGTTGTAGTGGTACAGTAATTTATAAAATATATTACAATACTTTCTGGTATATCGTTCTTCATTATTTTATATTTTCTTGTGTTCTCTACTCTTTCACTTGGTCTATTTTTCCTCTCATCTCTCGTTCTTCATGTTCATTTATTCTCTGTCAACAATTTAACAATATCCAGTTAAGAAAATCGTGAGGAAAATTACACCTGCAATAAAAATAAGTAAATTATAAGCAATCACTAAAACAAAACTATTGTTATAAGTAAAACAAATGACCATTATAATTAGGATAATACTTATTCTTAGGTCTGAAGGGCCTATATGGGAAATTAATTATAGTGGTGTTGTGGTGTGTCAGTGGTGAGCCAGGTAGCATTGTAGTGTGTCAGTGGTGAGCCAGGTAGCATTGTGGTGTGTCAGTGGTGAGCCAGGTAGCATTGTAGTGTGTCAGTGGTGAGCCAGGTAGCATTGTGGTGTGTCAGTGGTGAGCCAGGTAGCATTGTGGTGTGTCAGTGGTGAGCCAGGTAGCATTGTGGTGTGTCAGTGGTGAGCCAGGTAGCATTGTAGTGTGTCAGTGGTGAGCCAGGTAGCATTGTGGTGTGTCAGTGGTGAGCTAGGTAGCATTGTAGTGTGTCAGTGGTGAGCCAGGTAGCATTGTAGTGTGTCAACGGTGAGCCAGGTAGCATTGTAGTGTGTCAGTGACGAGCCAGGTAGCATTGTAGTGTGTCAGTGGTGAGCCAGGTAGCATTGTAGTGTGTCAGTGGTGAGCCAGGTAGCATTGTAGTGTGTCAGTGGTGAGCCAGGTAGCATTGTAGTGTGTCAGTGATGAGCCAGGTAGCATTGTGGTGTGTCAGTGGTGAGCCAGGTAGTATTGTGGTGTGTCAGTGGTGAGCCAGGTAGCATTGTAGTGTGTCAGTGGTGAGCCAGGTAGCATTGTAGTGTGTCAGTGGTGAGCCAGGTAGCATTGTGGTGTGTCAGTGGTGAGCAAGGTAGCATTGTAGTGTGTCAATGGTGAGCCAGGTAGCATTGTAGTGTGTCAGTGGTGAGCCAGATAGCATTGTAGTGTGTCAGTGACGAGCCAGGTAGCATTGTAGTGTGTCAGTGGTGAGCCAGGTAGCATTGTAGTGTGTCAGTGATGAGCCAGGAAGCATTGCAGTGTGTCAGTGGTGAGCCAGGTAGCATTATGGTGTGTCAGTGGTGAGCCAGGTAGCATTGTAGTGTGTCAGTGGTGAGCCAGGTAACATTGTAGTGTGTCAGTGGTGAGCCAGGTAGCATTGTAGTGTGTCAGTGGTGAGCCAGGTAGCATTGTAGTGTGTCAGTGGTGAGCCAGGTAGCATTGTAGTGTGTCAGTGGTGAGCCAGGTAGCATTGTAGTGTGTCAGTGGTGAGCCAGGTAGCATTGTAGTGTGTCAGTGATGAGCCAGGTAGCATTGTAGTGTGTCAGTGGTGAGCCAGGTAGCATTGTGGTGTGTCAGTGGTGAGCCAGGTAGCATTGTAGTGTGTCAGTGGTGAGCCAGGTAGCATTGTAGTGTGTCAGTGGTGTGCTAGGTAGCATTGTAGTGTGTCAGTGGTGAGCCAGGTAGCATTGTAGTGTGTCAGTGGTGAGCCAGGTAGCATTGTAGTGTGTCAGTGGTGAGCCAGGTAGCATTGTAGTGTGTCAGTGATGAGCCAGGTAGCATTGTAGTGTGTCAGTGGTGAGCCAGGTAGCATTGTGGTGTGTCAATGATGAGCCAGGTAGCATTGTAGTGTGTCAGTGGTGAGCCAGGTAGCATTGTGGTGTGTCAGTGGTGAGCCAGGTAGCATTGTGGTGTGTCAGTGGTGAGCCAGGTAGCATTGTGGTGTGTCAGTGGTGAGCCAGGTAGCATTGTAGTGTGTCAGTGGTGAGCCAGGTAGCATTGTAGTGTGTCAGTGGTGAGCCAGGTAGCATTGTAGTGTGTCAGTGGTGTGCTAGGTAGCATTGTAGTGTGTCAGTGGTGAGCCAGGTAGCATTGTAGTGTGTCAGTGGTGAGCCAGGTAGCATTGTAGTGTGTCAGTGGTGAGCCAGATAGCATTGTAGTGTGTCAGTGATGAGCCAGGTAGCATTGTAGTGTGTCAGTGGTGAGCCAGGTAGCATTGTGGTGTGTCAATGATGAGCCAGGTAGCATTGTAGTGTGTCAGTGGTGAGCCAGGTAGCATTGTGGTGTGTCAGTGGTGAGCCAGGTAGCATTGTGGTGTGTCAGTGGTGAGCCAGGTAGCATTGTGGTGTGTCAGTGGTGAGCCAGGTAGCATTGTAGTGTGTCAGTGGTGAGCCAGGTAGCATTGTAGTGTGTCAATGGTGAGCCAGGTAGCATTGTAGTGTGTCAGTGACGAGCCAGGTAGCATTGTAGTGTGTCAGTGGTGAGCCAGGTAGCATTGTAGTGTGTCAGTGGTGAGCCAGGTAGCATTGTAGTGTGTCAGTGGTGAGCCAGGTAGCATTGTAGTGTGTCAGTGATGAGCCAGGTAGCATTGTGGTGTGTCAGTGGTGAGCCAGGTAGTATTGTGGTGTGTCAGTGGTGAGCCAGGTAGCATTGTAGTGTGTCAGTGGTGAGCCAGGTAGCATTGTAGTGTGTCAGTGGTGAGCCAGGTAGCATTGTAGTGTGTCAGTGATGAGCCAGGTAGCATTGTGGTGTGTCAGTGGTGAGCCAGGTAGTATTGTGGTGTGTCAGTGGTGAGCCAGGTAGCATTGTAGTGTGTCAGTGGTGAGCCAGGTAGCATTGTAGTGTGTCAGTGGTGAGCCAGGTAGCATTGTGGTGTGTCAGTGGTGAGCAAGGTAGCATTGTAGTGTGTCAATGGTGAGCCAGGTAGCATTGTAGTGTGTCAGTGGTGAGCCAGATAGCATTGTAGTGTGTCAGTGACGAGCCAGGTAGCATTGTAGTGTGTCAGTGGTGAGCCAGGTAGCATTGTAGTGTGTCAGTGATGAGCCAGGAAGCATTGCAGTGTGTCAGTGGTGAGCCAGGTAGCATTATGGTGTGTCAGTGGTGAGCCAGGTAGCATTGTGGTGTGTCAGTGGTGAGCCAGGTAACATTGTAGTGTGTCAGTGGTGAGCCAGGTAGCATTGTAGTGTGTCAGTGGTGAGCCAGGTAGCATTGTAGTGTGTCAGTGGTGAGCCAGGTAGCATTGTAGTGTGTCAGTGGTGAGCCAGGTAGCATTGTAGTGTGTCAGTGGTGAGCCAGGTAGCATTGTAGTGTGTCAGTGATGAGCCAGGTAGCATTGTAGTGTGTCAGTGGTGAGCCAGGTAGCATTGTGGTGTGTCAGTGGTGAGCCAGGTAGCATTGTAGTGTGTCAGTGGTGAGCCAGGTAGCATTGTAGTGTGTCAGTGGTGTGCTAGGTAGCATTGTAGTGTGTCAGTGGTGAGCCAGGTAGCATTGTAGTGCGTCAGTGGTGAGCCAGGTAGCATTGTAGTGTGTCAGTGGTGAGCCAGGTAGCATTGTAGTGTGTCAGTGATGAGCCAGGTAGCATTGTAGTGTGTCAGTGGTGAGCCAGGTAGCATTGTGGTGTGTCAATGATGAGCCAGGTAGCATTGTAGTGTGTCAGTGGTGAGCCAGGTAGCATTGTGGTGTGTCAGTGGTGAGCCAGGTAGCATTGTGGTGTGTCAGTGGTGAGCCAGGTAGCATTGTGGTGTGTCAGTTGTGAGCCAGGTAGCATTGTAGTGTGTCAGTGGTGAGCCAGGTAGCATTGTAGTGTGTCAATGGTGAGCCAGGTAGCATTGTAGTGTGTCAGTGGTGTGCTAGGTAGCATTGTAGTGTGTCAGTGGTGAGCCAGGTAGCATTGTAGTGTGTCAGTGGTGAGCCAGGTAGCATTGTAGTGTGTCAGTGATGAGCCAGGTAGCATTGTAGTGTGTCAGTGGTGAGCCAGGTAGCATCGTGGTGTGTCAATGATGAGCCAGGTAGCATTGTAGTGTGTCAGTGGTGAGCCAGGTAGCATTGTGGTGTGTCAGTGGTGAGCCAGGTAGCATTGTGGTGTGTCAGTGGTGAGCCAGGTAGCATTGTGGTGTGTCAGTGGTGAGCCAGGTAGCATTGTAGTGTGTCAGTGGTGAGCCAGGTAGCATTGTAGTGTGTCAGTGACGAGCCAGGTAGCATTGTAGTGTGTCAGTGGTGAGCCAGGTAGCATTGTAGTGTGTCAGTGGTGAGCCAGGTAGCATTGTAGTGTGTCAGTGGTGAGCCAGGTAGCATTGTAGTGTGTCAGTGATGAGCCAGGTAGCATTGTGGTGTGTCAATGGTGAGCCAGGTAGTATTGTGGTGTGTCAGTGGTGAGCCAGGTAGCATTGTAGTGTGTCAGTGGTGAGCCAGGTAGCATTGTAGTGTGTCAGTGGTGAGCCAGGTAGCATTGTGGTGTGTCAGTGGTGAGCAAGGTAGCATTGTAGTGTGTCAATGGTGAGCCAGGTAGCATTGTAGTGTGTCAGTGGTGAGCCAGATAGCATTGTAGTGTGTCAGTGACGAGCCAGGTAGCATTGTAGTGTGTCAGTGGTGAGCCAGGTAGCATTGTAGTGTGTCAGTGATGAGCCAGGAAGCATTGCAGTGTGTCAGTGGTGAGCCAGGTAGCATTGTGGTGTGTCAGTGGTGAGCCAGGTAGCATTGTGGTGTGTCAGTGGTGAGCCAGGTAACATTGTAGTGTGTCAGTGGTGAGCCAGGTAGCATTGTAGTGTGTCAGTGGTGAGCCAGGTAGCATTGTAGTGTGTCAGTGGTGAGCCAGGTAGCATTGTAGTGTGTCAGTGATGAGCCAGGTAGCATTGTAGTGTGTCAGTGGTGAGCCAGGTAGCATTGTAGTGTGTCAGTGATGAGCCAGGTAGCATTGTAGTGTGTCAGTGGTGAGCCAGGTAGCATTGTGGTGTGTCAGTGGTGAGCCAGGTAGCATTGTAGTGTGTCAGTGGTGAGCCAGGTAGCATTGTAGTGTGTCAGTGGTGTGCTAGGTAGCATTGTAGTGTGTCAGTGGTGAGCCAGGTAGCATTGTAGTGTGTCAGTGGTGAGCCAGGTAGCATTGTAGTGTGTCAGTGGTGAGCCAGGTAGCATTGTAGTGTGTCAGTGGTGAACCAGGTAGCATTGTAGTGTCAGTGGTGAGCCAGGTAGCATTGTAGTGTGTCAGTGGTGAGCCAGGTAGCATTGTAGTGTGTCAGTAATGAGCCAGGTAGCATTGTGGTGTGTCAGTGATGAGCCAGGTAGCATTGTAGTGTGTCAGTGGTGAGCCAGGTAGCATTGTAGTGTGTCAGTGGTGAGCCAGGTAGCATTGTAGTGTGTCAGTAATGAGTCAGGTAGCATTGTAGTGTGTCAGTGGTGAGCCAGGTAGCATTGTAGTGTGCAAGTGGTGAGCCAGGTAGCATTGTAGTGTGTCAGTGATGAGCCAGGTAGCATTGTAGTGTGTCAGTGGTGAGCCAGGTAGCATTGTAGTGTCTGTCGTGAGCCAGGTAGCATTGTAGTGTGTCAGTGGTGAGCCAGGTAGCATTGTAGTGTGTCAGTGATGAGCCAGGTAGCATTGTAGTGTGTCAGTGGTGAGCCAGGTAGCATTGTAGTGTGTCAGTGGTGAGCCAGGTAGCATTGTAGTGTGTCAGTGATGAGCCAGGTAGCATTGTAGTGTGTCAGTGATGAGCCAGGTAGCATTGTAGTGTGTCAGTGGTGAGCCAGGTAGCATTGTAGTGTGTCAGTGATGAGCCAGGTAGCATTGTAGTGTGTCAGTGATGAGCCAGGTAGCATTGTAGTGTCAGTGGTGAGCCAGGTAGCATTGTAGTGTGTCAGTGGTGAGCCAGGTAGCATTGTAGTGTGTCAGTGGTGAGCCAGGTAGCATTGTAGTGTGTCAGTGGTGAGCCAGGTAGCATTGTAGTGTGTCAGTGGTGAGCCAGGTAGTATTGTAGTGTGTCTGTCGTGAGCCAGGTAGCATTGTAGTGTGTCAGTGGTGAGCCAGGTAGCATTGTAGTGTGTCAGTGATGAGCCAGGTAGCATTGTAGTGTGTCAGTGGTGAGGCAGGTAGCATTGTAGTGTGTCAGTGGTGAGCCAGGTAGCATTGTAGTGTGTCAGTGGTGAGCCAGGTAGCATTGTAGTGTGTCAGTGGAGAGCCAGGTAGCATTGTAGTGTGTCAGTGGTGAGCCAGGTAGCATTGTAGTGTGTCAGTGGAGAGCCAGGTAGCATTGTAGTGTGTCAATGGTGAGCCAGGTAGCATTGTAGTGTGTCAGTGGTGAGCCAGGTAGCATTGTAGTGTGTCAGTGGTGAGCCAGGTAGCATTGTAGTGTGTCAGTGGTGAGCCAGGTAGCATTGTAGTGTGTCAGTGGTGAGCCAGGTAGCATTGTAGTGTCAGTGGTGAGCCAGGTAGCATTGTAGTGTGTCAGTGGTGAGCCAGGTAGCATTGTAGTGTGTCAGTGGTGAGCCAGGTAGCATTGTAGTGTGTCAATGATGAGCCAGGTAGCATTGTAGTGTGTCAGTGGTGAGCCAGGTAGCATTGTAGTGTCAGTGGTGAGCCAGGTAGCATTGTAGTGTGTCAGTGGTGAGCCAGGTAGCATTGTAGTGTGTCAATGATGAGCCAGGTAGCATTGTAGTGTGTCAGTGGTGAGCCAGGTAGCATTGTGGTGTGTCAGTGGTGAACCAGGTAGCATTGTGGTGTGTCAATGGTGAGCCAGGTAGCATTGTAGTGTGCCAGTGATGAGCCAGGTAGCATTGTAGTGTCAGTGGTGAGCCAGGTAGCATTGTAGTGTGTCAGTGGTGAGCCAGGTAGCATTGTAGTGTGTCAGTGGTGAGCCAGGTAGCATTGTAGTGTGTCAGTGGTGAGCCAGGTAGCATTGTAGTGTGTCAGTGGTGAGCCAGGTAGCATTGTAGTGTGTCAGTGGTGAGCCAGGTAGCATTGTAGTGTCAGTGGTGAGCCAGGTAGCATTGTAGTGTGTCAGTGGTGAGCCAGGTAGCATTGTAGTGTGTCAATGGTGAGCCAGGTAGCATTGTAGTGTGTCAGTGGTGAGCCAGGTAGCATTGTAGTGTGTCAGTGGTGAGCCAGGTAGCATTGTAGTGTGTCAGTGGTGAGCCAGGTAGCATTGTAGTGTGTCAGTGGTGAGCCAGGTAGCATTGTAGTGTGTCAGTGGTGAGCCAGGTAGCATTGTAGTGTGTCAGTGGTGAGCCAGGTAGCATTGTAGTGTGTCAGTGGTGAGCCAGGTAGCATTGTAGTGTGTCAATGATGAGCCAGGTAGCATTGTAGTGTGTCAGTGGTGAGCCAGGTAGCATTGTAGTGTGTCAGTGGTGAGCCAGGTAGCATTGTAGTGTGTCAGTGGTGAGCCAGGTAGCATTGTAGTGTCAGTGGTGAGCCAGGTAGCATTGTAGTGTGTCAGTGGTGAGCCAGGTAGCATTGTAGTGTGTCAGTGGTGAGCCAGGTAGCATTGTGGTGTGTCAGTGGTGAACCAGGTAGCATTGGAGACAGCTGGAAGAAATCTCCAGGAGGGAGCGAAGTGTTAGGTTAATTATCTGGAGGTAGTTACTTAATGCAGTAGACTGATGTAGGTAGACAGGTGGAACACAGTTCAACCGGCAGGTTGATCAGTGTAACTTTCCTACACACTCGTGAGTATTATCAACTTCGATAAGAGCAACAGATATGTGACGGAGAGTGGAAGAAGAGCAGAGACTTCTCTGGTAACTGATGAGTAACCTACAGGTTCAGCTCAGGTGCCCCATGGCCTGGTGGCTCAAGTTCTCGTTTCACACGGCGAGGGTGTGGATTCGATTCCCAGCGAGAGTAGAAACATTGGGCGTGTTTTCTTTACACCGGTTGTCTATGTTCACCATCAGTAAAATGGGTACCTGGGTGTTAGTGGACTGGTGTGGGTCGCATCCTGGGGCAAAACTGACCTAATTTGCAGGAAATGCTCAGCATAACAAGCGGCTTTCTATATAGCAGTATGTCATTGATGTCAGCTATGGTCTGTATACCTTGTACATGTACTTGTATACATTGTACATGTACTTGTATACCTTGTACATATACTTGTATACCTTGTATATGTACTTGTATACCTTGAACATGTACTTGTATACCTTGTACATGTACTTGTATACCTTGTACATGTACTTCTATACCTTGTACATGTACTTGTATACCTTGTATATGTACTTGTATACCTTGTATATGTACTTGTATACCTTGTACATATACTTGTATACCTTGTATATGTACTTGTATACCTTGTACATATACTTGTATACCTTGTACATATACTTGTATACCTTGTATATGTACTTGTATACCTTGTACATATACTTGTATACCTTGTACATATACTTGTATACCTTGTATATGTACTTGTATACCTTGAACATGTACTTGTATACCTTGAACATGTACTTGTATACCTTGTACATGTACTTGTATACCATGTACATGTACTTGTATACCTTGAACATGTACTTGTATACCTTGAACATGTACTTGTATACCTTGAACATGTACTTGTATACCTTGAACATGTACTTGTATACCTTGAACATGTACTTGTATACCTTGAGCATGTACTTGTATACCTTGAACATGTACTTGTATACCTTGTACATGTACTTGTATACCTTGTACATGTACTTGTATACCTTGAACATGTACTTGTATACCTTGAACATGTACTTGTATACCTTGAACATGTACTTGTATACCTTGAACATGTACTTGTATACCTTGAACATGTACTTGTATACCTTGTACATGTACTTGTATACCTTGAACATGTACTTGTATACCTTGAACATGTACTTGTATACCTTGAACATGTACTTGTATACCTTGAACATGTACTTGTATACCTTGAACATGTACTTGTATACCTTGTACATGTACTTGTATACCTTGAACATGTACTTGTATACCTTGTACATGTACTTGTATACCTTGTACATGTACTTGTATACCTTGTACATGTACTTGTATACCTTGTACATGTACTTGTATACCTTGTACATGTACTTGTATTCCTTGTACATGTACTTGTATACCTTGTACATGTACTTGTATACCTTGTACATGTACTTGTATACCTTGTACATGTACTTGTATACCTTGAACATGTACTTGTATACCTTGAACATGTACTTGTATACCTTGTACATGTACTTGTATACCTAGTACATGTACTTGTATACCTTGTACATGTACTTGTATACCTTGTACATGTACTTGTATACCTTGTACTTGTATACCTTGTACATGTACTTGTATACCTTGTACTTGTATACCTTGTACATGTACTTGTATACCTTGTACATGTACTTGTATACCTTGTACATGTACTTGTATACCTTGTACATGTACTTGTATACCTTGAACATGTACTTGTATACCTTGAACATGTACTTGTATACCTTGTACATGTACTTGTATACCTTGCACATGTACTTGTATACCTTGTACATGTATTTGTATACCTTGTACATGTACTTGTATACCTTGTACATGTACTTGTATACCTTGTACATGTACTTGTATACCTTGTACATGTACTTGTATACCTTGCACATGTACTTGTATACCTTGTACATGTACTTGTATACCTTGTACATGTACTTGTATACCTTGCACATGTACTTGTATACCTTGTACATGTACTTGTATACCTTGCACATGTACTTGTATACCTTGTACATGTACTTGTATACCTTGTACATGTACTTGTAGTAAATGAATATATATTAAATTATTGTATTAAAAGCTGACATGGTGAATGTGAAAAAATTGTGGAATATAAACAAAAAATAAAATGTTGATAAATTAGACACATGTGCAACTCTTGGGTATCTTTATTGAGGAAACGTTTCGCCACACAGTGGCTTCATCAGTCCATACGTAGGAGAAACTTGAAGAACAGGAGGAGAATGAGGTAATCAGTTCCTCAACCTTGAGTCGATGTGTTCAGTCCATCAATCTTGATGGACTGAACACATCAATCTTGATGGACTGATGAAGCCACTGTGTGGCGAAACGTTTCCTCAATAAAGATACCCAAGAGTTGCACATGTGTCTAATTTATCAACATGTCGGTTCTCTGAACCATTCATCTACAAAAAATAAAATACATACGAGAGACATCAGTGGCTGATGGTAACTATAATAGCATAATATTAATTGTCTGTGAGAAATTACAGGAGGACTTTTTCACGTGCACAACCCTGAATTAACTTTCCACCCACATGACTGGTGAACTTTTGGTGCACAAGTGGGGCTTGAGAGACACTGGAGTCACAGTGTCCCTCCTTCAGTGACCACGTGGGTCTTGAGAGACACTGGTGTCACAGTGTCCCTCCTGTGACCATGTGGTACTAGAGAGACACTGGGGTCACAGTATCCCTCCTTCAGTGCCCACGTGGGTCTTGAGAGACACTGGGGTCACAGTATCCCTTTTTCAGTGCCCACGTGGGTCTTGAGAGACACTGGTGTCACAGTGTCCCTCCTGTGACCATGTGGTACTAGAGAGACACTGGGGTCACAGTATCCCTCCTGTGACCACGTGGGACTTGAGAGACACGGGTCACAGTATCCCTCCTTAAGTGACCATCGTCTCACCTCCCCAACTCACTTCAGGACTCTGGATCAGCAACATTTGGTTCCTGACTATATATAATATAAAAATTGAAGAGAGAAACACATGGAGTTTACAAGGACAAAGTAACAAAACGTAACTTTACTCAGAATTTTTGTTGATGCTACTAATTACACATTAAGCACATAATTAGAAAAATTAAGAGAAACCCATTTATCCCAAGGGTGTTATATCCTAGCGCCGCTTAACAGGAAGGTAAACTAATATTTCCCAATAACTAGGTTCCTTACCTGTTGTATGGAGTTCAGTAAACCTTGAGAGGGATACATTAATTATATGATGATGCATTTCCCCAGCATCCGTCTTCCAGTGTAGCCAATATGCCGATACTTCTTCTGTTGGCCTTGATTACACACAATTAAATTCTGCATCACTCGGTAGTCCAGTGTTTGATTGATTCTTACACTCGATTCACATGTTCATCTTGTAATGATATATTCATTTAAATTTAGTGATATTTCTAGGTGTGTAATACGTTTCCCTTATCAGAATTTTAATTTCTTCTAAATTGCAAGAATTTCACTTTACTTAAGCAATTTCTTACAGCATATAAAGAAATTATGAAGAAATGGCTTCTCATGTGATTGATCATCTTTCAAAAGTCACATCAGTATTACACATTTCGAATACTTTATATAAACATTATTATCCCTACTAATTATTACACATAAATCACAGGAAAATTAAAAAAATACCTCCTGGAAAAGAAACTGCCACTCAAGTGCCTCCTGTTAATGGACAATGCTCCTGCTCATCCTCCAAACTTATTAGACCTCTTGTCTAGGGACTTCAGTGTCACTCGTACGTATGGACATTACCATCACCAGTGAAAGTTTATTCAGGTATACACAAATACAGTTACATAGATTATCATACATGGCAGCATATGTGTAGGGAACCTATGATATCCCATAAAAGTCAGACAGAGTGAATAATTTCCAAGCCTATGTACAGCCCAATGTATGTTACCGGAGCAGGTGGGAGACCCATAATGAAGTCAGTCTTTCCTCTGGATACTTAAGGTACCCAGAGGGCACTGCAGGCAGGGAACTCTCTCTACTCTGGCAAACGAACATTCACTTGAAACTTATCATTACACTTGTCTTTACCTCACTGCACTTCTTGTCTTTACCTCACTGCACTTCTTGGTAAACCTTGTGTACGCACACTGGTACAAATCTGTCTTTGTCTTCTTGGGATTTCTTGAGTATTCTTTGTCATTTTGATTGTTTCTTTCCACTTCCCTTTCCTACCTTACTCTATACATTGTCATCTGTGTGTAATTATTCTCTAGTAATCTATATTTTCTTACTTCCAATCTCTTCCTCCCATTTCTGCTTCCAGCAACCAGTTATTTTTTGCCTGTGATTGCTTCGCTTACAAGAAAATCAGATCCAGTCTTAATGGTTCATCTTCTCATTACTTCTTCTATCAGAATGTTTCTTCCAGTTCTTTGTGAGAGTTCCAGTTCTTGCAGTCAATATTTTTGTGATTAAAATCACCAATGATTTGCAGTTTTGTCTTTTATTTAGTCTCAATGTTGACTTAGTGTGTGAGCTGCTGCACTCTTGTGAAAAATGGTTTAAAGCCGACAAGTTGAAGAATTGAGACACTTATGCAACATATTGGAATCTTTATTGAAGAAACGTTTCGCCACACAGTGGCTTTATCAGGCCAATACAAAGCAGAAAGGTGTAAGGAGTGTAGGAGTTTGAGGTAATCAGTTCCTCAG
This sequence comes from Cherax quadricarinatus, assembly GCF_038502225.1. Taxonomy (NCBI): domain Eukaryota; kingdom Metazoa; phylum Arthropoda; class Malacostraca; order Decapoda; family Parastacidae; genus Cherax; species Cherax quadricarinatus. Next base: position 1,226,093 of record NC_091371.1, read on the forward strand.
CATGGAATCGATGTGTTCAGTCTATCAATCTTGTAGGAAGTGCAGCATAGGGCCGTATAAGTGGCTTATTTACTGTAGTCAGGTGAGCCGAAGTAGCCCTATGCTGTACGTTCTACAAGACTGTTGGACTAAACACATCGATTCCAGACTGAGGGACTGATTACCTCAATCTCCTTCTCTCCTTACACCTTTCTGCTTTGTATTGGACCCATGAAGCCACTGTGTGGCGAAACGTTTCTTCAATAAAGATTCCCGTATGTTCCATAAGTGTCTCAATGTTGCAGTGTTGTTGTCCTCACAGCTCCTTTCTTAATCACCTTGAATTATCTGTAGGATTGTAAAGAATTACTGTTAATATTGTCAATCCTTCTCTTAGCTTAGTTCCTGTACCTTGGACTCTCAAGTCTACACAACAGACGTTGTTGATCTATTTAAAGTTTTGCATATTATTTACCAGTTGTGACATCCTCATCCCTCTGCTCACCTGTTTTTTCTGAACTAAGTGATATCCATCAGGCAGTACTTTATATGGAACAAAAAGGCACAATACCGTGGCTGGAACAATACACAAATACCCCGCACACAGGAGAGAGGAGCTTACGACGACGTAAGTGGTCCAAGTCTGACCAATACATCGTTATAAGCTCCTCTCTCCTATCTACGGGTTATTTATGTATAATACTGCATGTGGTATTATTCTCGATACTATGGTTTTCACCAGTGTTGTTCCTCTGCTATCTTGAAGTATAATCAGCTTTTTTGTACGGAACCTTTAGCGTCTTATTTGCTTCTGATTGATAATCTTGTAGTGTTCTGGTGTCTAAAGTCACTGTTGACACTAGTCAACAGCAAAAATATAGTTGCCAAAAATATTTGAAGGTATTTTGAGTATTTTGGGGTTCCTGAATTTGAACATGATAGATGGTTTTTCAAATTGGCTCTAGTTTGTAAGATATTGTATACATACCCTCAATTAACAGCGAACGTCGTCATAATACGTATATATATATATATATATATATATATATATATATATATATATATATATATATATATATATATATATATATATCTATATATATACATATACATATATGCAAAACAACCACTCTGAAAGAATAGAGAAATTTCAAGCGCTTTCGTGACTACTCACGTTATACACATTATATATATATATATATGGGTCCCACAATTTACACCAGAGGTGGACCCCATCCTATATATATATATATATATATATATATATATATATATATATATATATATATATATATATATATATATAACGTATATAAGTTACCTTTATTGTGTTATTTTTTACAGATAAATATGAATTCTTCACGGAGTCTGCTTAAACAATAACAATGCATTTTGCTACATTTGTGGTGAATTCTCTGTGCAAAAGCAAAGAAAAAATCCCAGATTTCGTAAAACAAGGTTGTCTTGCTTGTTTTGGAGTGGCGCCTGGAGAACAAGTCTTGGGCTCCCCATATGGTCTGCAAAACCTGCGTAAAATGAAATACTTACGACAGTGGAAAAATATACAAAGGTGAAGTTTAAACTTGGGTGTGTGTATTGTGTGGAGAGAACCGAAAAACCGCCACGACAATTATCATTTCTGTATGATGAATGTGAAAGGTGTTAATTGATACAAGAAAGTCAAGTGGGAAAATCCTGATTTGGAGTCAGCAAGGAGACCTGTGCCACACAGTGATGACGTTACCATACCAGTGTTTACAACACTGCAACCTTGCATTGTAAGATGTTGAAGAAACAGGTAACATAGGTGATAGGAGTGGAAGTGAATATGTAGCAAGCATTTCAACTCCCCAACGGTTCACTCAAGAAGAACTCAGTGATGTGATACGTAACCTCAGTGTGTCAAAGCAAGCATTTGAACTTTTATCATCCAAATAACTGTCTACAACAAGAGGTTCCAAAATAACTGTCTACAACAAGAGGTTCCAAAATAACTGTCTACAACAAGAGGTTCCAAAATAACTGTCTACAACAAGAGGTTCCAAAATAACTGTCTACAACAAGAGGTTCCAAAATAACGGTCTGCAACAAGAGGTTCCAAAATAACTGTCTACAACAAGAGGTTCCAAAATAACTGTCTACAACAAGAGGTTCCAAAATAACTGTCTACAACAAGAGGTTCCAAAATAACTGTCTACAACAAGAGGTTCCAAAATAACTGTCTACAACAAGAGGTTCCAAAATAACTGTCTACAGCAAGAGGTTACAATAACAGTTTATCGGACAAGAGAGGTTTAAATACATCAGCCACGATGAACAACTTGTATACTACAATAACATCCCTGGACTTCTTGGTATAGGACTTGAATATCGTCCAGGTGATTGGCAGATGTTTAATAGACAGCTCCATTAGAAGCTAGAAATGTGTGTTATTGCACAGTGGTAACCAATATTGCACAGTGGTAACCAATATTGTACAGTGGTAACCAATATTGCACAGTGGTAACCAATATTGCACAGTGGTAACCAATATTGCACAGTGGTAACCAATATTTCACAGTGGTAGCCAATATTGCACAGTGGTAACCAATATTGCACAGTGGTAACCAATATTTCACAGTGGTAGCCAATATTGCACAGTGGTAACCAATATTGCACAGTGGTAACCAATATTGCACAGTGGTAACCAATATTGCACAGTGGTAACCAATATTGCACAGTGGTAACCAATATTGCACAGTGGTAACCAATATTGCACAGTGGTAACCAATATGCTGGAAGCTCCAACGAGACTCTGCTGATAAAAAACAAAAGAAAATCGTACAACGTTTTCTTATACAGTAATCAGTGGTATCTGATTTATTTACTCTGTTAATCTGTTATTATACAGAAAGTTTTAGTATCTATTATATGATTTGACTTTTTCATGGTCTAAAAATTCATTTCAATGTGATTTGTAAGTTAGCTACGAGTGATCAATATATTTTTTCACACCTTTTATATTTTTCAATGGGCGATCACATTAATCAAAACCTGGAGCCAAACATGCAAAACCGATGATACATTTAGAATCAGCACCACAAACCTGCCCTAAAGTCGATGTAACATCATTGAAAATGACATACATGTTACACTCAGAAATTTGCATAGTTACATGAATAATTACACATCTGGAACCCTAAAATTATGTGCTTAGACAGACCTCCATATTTCTCTACTAACTAGAATAAGCTTCATGGCTATCACCTATGAAAATACTGCTCAACCTGGCTCTAAAGCGACCCCAGCGCCATCTTCGCGAGGTGTCCTAGACAGGACAGCCGCTTGGGGAGTTACGCCAACGTAATGGCTCGTTTCTCGTGGCTCGTTTCTCGTGGCTCGTTTCTCGTGGCTCGTTTCTCGTGGCTCGTTTCTCGTGGCTCGTTTCTCGTGGCTCGTTTCTCGTGGCTCGTTTCTCGTGGCTCGTTTCTCGTGGCTCGTTTCTCGTGGCTCGTTTCTCGTGGCTCGTTTCTCGTGGCTCGTGGCTCGTTTCTCGTGGCTCGTTTCTCGTGGCTCGTTTCTCGTGGCTCGTTTCTCGTGGCTCGTTTCTCGTGGCTAGTTTCTCGTGGCTCGTGGCTCGTTTCTCGTGGCTCGTTTCTCGTGGCTCGTTTCTCGTGGCTCGTTTCTCGTGGCTCGTTTCTCGTGGTTAGTTTCTCGTGGCTCGTGGCTCGTTTCTCGTGGCTCGTTTCTCGTGGCTCGTTTCTCGTGGCTCGTTTCTCGTGGCTAGTTTCTCGTGGCTCGTTTCTCGTGGCTCGTTTCTCGTGGCTCGTGGCTCGTTTCTCGTGGCTCGTGGCTCGTTTCTCGTGGCTCGTTTCATCACTATTGTTTGTAAATTTTTCTAGTGAGAAAATGGAATAGCTCTTGCCGCTATAAATGTGCCGTGTATTAGTACAAAAATTTAATACTTCGTACCAAAAATATTACGGTTGATATTAAACAAACCTGCCCACCGTGGATAATACTTTATATGCTTAAAACTAGTATTATATTTGGTTATTACAATTATTAAATCACACTGGTCGTTTGTTCGCTTTTATCATGATCCATAAAGTTGAAAATTACCTGTGAACCTGAATGATATAGTTCATATTACGGTATGTATTTATCGGTAACGTTATTGTTACTGTTTGTCACATATACTGGCATGTGTTTAACTGTTACTAAGACATTTATCACCTCTCGTACCGAGGTAGGTGTCTAAATCCACAAAGTCTGTATGACAAGATATAACCAAAGAATTTCTAAATCTAAACACACTAATTAGGTGTAGCCAAAGAATTTCTAAACCTACACATAGTAACAGCCTGGTTCTTCAGGCCCTGATCCAATATGAGGCCTGGTCTCAGACCGGGCCGCGGGGGCGTTGACCCCCGAAATTCTCTCCAGGTAAACTTCTAAGCAGTTTCTGTTTAAAAAACACACTAATTGATGTATGTCTAGATGTTATTCTTCTCTCTATATCCACTTAAATAATTTATGTAAAAGTGAATTTTACGGGAATTAATTCGTACGAAGTTCTTAATACACCTATTCTGGTGGGTTTAGCGCTCATTACAATTAATATACCTATAGAAGTGTTTTTGTAACCTACGTGAGTTCTGGTGCAACAACAACGGTACTACCAGAGAAACTACGTGAGTTCTGGTGCAACAACAACGGTACTACCAGGGAAACTACGTGAGTTCTGGTGCAACAACAACGGTACTACCAGGGAAACTACGTGAGTTCTGGTGCAACAACAACGGTACTACCAGGGAAACTACGTGAGTTCTGGTGCAACAACAACGGTACTACCAGGGAAACTACGTGAGTTCTGGCACAACAACAACGGTACTACCAGGGAAACTACGTGAGTTCTCGCACAACAACAACGGTACTACCAGGAAACTACGTGAGTTCTGGCACAACAACAACGGTACTACCAGGAAACTACGTGAGTTCTGGCACAACAACAGCGGTACTACCAGGGAAACTACGTGAGTTCTGGCACAACAACAACGGTACTACCAGGAAACTACGTGAGTTCTGGCACAACAACAGCGGTACTACCAGGGAAACTACGTGAGTTCTGGCACAACAACAACGGTACTACCAGGGAATCTACGTGAGTTCTGGCACAACAACAACGGTACTACCAGGAAACTACGTGAGTTCTGGCACAACAACAACGGTACTACCAGGGAAACACCTGGAGTTTACCTGGAGAGGGTTTCGGAGGTCAACGCCCCCGCGGCTCGGTCTGTGACCAGGCCTCATGGTGGATCATAGTCTGACCAACCAGGCTGTTACTGCTGGCCGCACGCAACCAGACGTACGAACCACAGCCAGGTTTGTCAGGTACTGGTTTTAGGTGACTGTCTGAGGCCTTCTTGAAGACAGCCAGGGGTCTTGAAGACAGCCAGGGGTCCTGAAGACAGCCAGGGGTCTTGAAGACAGCCAGGGGTCTTGAAGACAGCCAGGGGTCCTGAAGACAGCCAGGGGTCCTGAAGACAACCAGGGGTCCTGAAGACAACCAGGGGTCCTGAAGACAGCCAGGGGTCCTGAAGACAGCCAGGGGTCCTGAAGACAACCAGGGGTCCTGAAGACAGCCAGGGGTCTTGAAGACAGCCAGGGGTCTTGAAGACAGCCAGGGGTCCTGAAGACAGCCAGGGGTCTTGAAGACAGCCAGGGGTCTTGAAGACAGCCAGGGGTCTTGAAGACAGCCAGGGGTCTTGAAGACAGCCAGGGGTCCTGAAGACAACCAGGGGTCCTGAAGACAACCAGGGGTCCTGAAGACAGCCAGGGGTCCTGAAGACAGCCAGGGGTCCTGAAGACAGCCAGGGGTTCTGAAGACAGCCAGGGGTCCTGAAGACTGCCAGGGGTCCTGAAGACAACCAGGGGTCCTGAAGACAACCAGGGGTCCTGAAGACAGCCAGGGGTCCTGAAGACAGCCAGGGGTTCTGAAGACAGCCAGGGGTCCTGAAGACTGCCAGGGGTCCTGAAGACAACCAGGGGTCCTGAAGACAACCAGGGGTCCTGAAGACAACCAGGGGTCCTGAAGACAACCAGGGGTCCTGAAGACAACCAGGGGTCCTGAAGACAGCCAGGGGTCCTGAAGACAACCAGGGGTCCTGAAGACAGCCAGGGGTCCTGAAGACAACCAGGGGTCCTGAAGACAACCAGGGGTCCTGAAGACAACCAGGGGTCCTGAAGACAACCAGGGGTCCTGAAGACAGCCAGGGGTCCTGAAGACAGCCAGGGGTCCTGAAGACAACCAGGGGTCCTGAAGACAGCCAGGGGTCCTGAAGACAACCAGGGGTCCTGAAGACAACCAGGGGTCCTGAAGACACCCAGGGGTCCTGAAGACTGCCAGGGGTCCTGAAGACAACCAGGGGTACTGAAGACAACCAGGGGTCTTGAAGACAACCAGGGGTCCTGAAGACAGCCAGGGGTCCTGAAGACTGCCAGGGGTCCTGAAGACAACCAGGGGTCCTGAAGACAACCAGGGGTCCTGAAGACAACCAGGGGTCCTGAAGACAACCAGGGGTCCTGAAGACAGCCAGGGGTCCTGAAGACAGCCAGGGGTCCTGAAGACAGCCAGGGGTCCTGAAGACAACCAGGGGTCCTGAAGACAACCAGGGGTCCTGAAGACAGCTAGGGGTCCTGAAGACAACCAGGGGTCCTGAAGACAACCAGGGGTCCTGAAGACAACCAGGGGTCCTGAAGACAACCAGGGGTCCTGAAGACAGCCAGGGGTCCTGAAGACAGCCAGGGGTCCTGAAGACAACCAGGGGTCCTGAAGACAGCCAGGGGTCCTGAAGACAACCAGGGGTCCTGAAGACAACCAGGGGTCCTGAAGACAGCCAGGGGTCCTGAAGACAACCAGGGGTCCTGAAGACAACCAGGGGTCCTGAAGACAACCAGGGGTCCTGAAGACAACCAGGGGTCCTGAAGACAACCAGGGGTGATGAAGTGAGATGACGATCCCCTCAATGAAGAATTAGATAACATATGCAAATGCTGACATTATTGCTAGCATTTAATTCTGTATATGTACGTTGCCAACAGGTAAATAACGAATTCTCTAAAGGATTTATCACTGAATATATATCTTTTAATTATAACCCAACTCTGCTTCACCAGCCGACAGAATAATGCAGCAGTGTATTGTATAATACAGCTGTGTTAACTCACCGCGGATTATATATACAATTTTTACCTCTTAAAGTTGCATATTCAACAGTTTCTCCATTTATTCACAATACATTTTCTCGAATGATGTTATATAATGTAATATGTAACCAGCTTCCCCTGCTAGTGACGGTTCTCTTAGTGACGGTTCTGTTAGTGACGGTTCGGTTAGTGACGGTTCTGTTAGTGACGGTTCGGTTAGTGACGGTTCGGTTAGTGACTGTTCTGTTAGTGATGGTTTTGTTAGTGACGGTTCTGTTAGTGACGGTTCTGTGAGGGTATTTTTTCCAATACCGCGGATGATGACTCAGGTCTTGGTAGAGGTCTCACGACCTGTTGGACCTTGTCTTACGACCTGAAGGATACCCCTGACTTACACTAGTCAAACCTTGTTTGACTGGTGTGAGTCAGGGGTGTCCTTCCTTCTAACGGTGAATAAATCGTTTAAGAAACAGCCAGTGGCTTCTTCAATCTAATAGATAGAAAAACGCTGGAAGAAGAGGACTTTGAGGTAATCAGTCCCTCAGAACCTAGAGTCTATGTGTTCAGCCCATCAGTCATGGTTAATGGACTGACACATCCATTGATTACCTCAAATTTCTCATCTTTCACTGTTTTTCTATCTATTAGACAGAGGAAGGCAATGGCTGGCGAAACGTTCTTGGATAAAGTTAGCCGAACATTGTACAAGTGTCCCACTCATTCCTCTGTAAGTAACCTACTGAGGAAAGTTATGCTGGTAAGTCTCGTCTTGGTCGACTAGTGACCACCCGCTGACCAGTGCGTTAACCACTGGGCCACTGGACCATAATAAGATTAATAGAACTATGTATTAATCCAGTGCTTTCCTATATCCTTCCTGAATCTGAATTTTTCCAACTTGAAACCATTGCTGTGAGTCCTGTCTTGGCTGGAAATTTCTGCACGCTATTTACATCCCCTTTATTTATTCCTGTTTTCCATTTATACACCTCGATCATATCCCCCCTAATTCTACGCCTTTCGAGAGAGTGCAGATTCAGGGCCCTCAGTCTGTCCTCATATGGAAGATTTCTGTGGAAAAAGACACTTATGTACAGTTCAGGACATTTATTAAAGGAAACGTTTCGCCACGAGTGGCTTCTTCAGTCCTAATACAGAGAAAACTAAGAAAACATTTATATATATAGTGGCAGGAGTCAGGTGAGGTGACGCGTGGGTAGAGGTGGTGGTAGTAGTAGTAGTAGTAGTAGTAGTAGTCGTAATGGAACTAAGGAGGTGAGGCAAGAGAGGGACCTGCTGGCATCAAGTAACACCAGTTCCCAGGATGGGTAATATCCTCTTGCTTAGTAATTTTGAAATACTGTAACTACCGGATTTTTGCTTTATAGTGTTACTGACAGAAATTAGTGCAGCTTCAATGCATTTTCTCCGTCTTAAGTCGTCTTCTTTAATAACTAGTTTAGCTTCATTGAATTTCATGAGGTGTCCAACATCGTCTCTATGTTGAACACATGCGTTTTTGCGGTCATCATTTCTGCAAGCATTTTTGTGTTCTGTTATTCTAATGTCCAGAGTTCTGGCTGTTTCCCCTACATATACTTTGTCACACCCCCCACATGGTATAGTGTAGATTCCTGCACTTGTGCCAGAATCATGCTTGGGTTTTTGTATCAGGTTCCTAATAGTAGTTGAAGAGCTGGTAGATATTTTAGCCAGTTTTCTGTCAAACAATTTTGAAACATTAGTGGCAACGTTGCTGACCGGTAAAACGATGTAACTTGGAGGCTTTTCTTCAATTTGATAGGTGTTGGTCTTGCTGAGGATACGTGCCGCACGTTTCCTACAGTCACGTATGAAGTGTAGGGGAAAGTGCAGTGAACTAAAAGAGTTGGTGATGTATGTACATTCTTCTTCGAGGAACTGTGGACTGGAAATTCTGTAGGCTCTCAGAAAGAAGCCAATAACTACCCCTCTTTTAGTTCTTGTGCCATGGTGAGAGAAGAAATGTAGAAGGTCGTTCTTGTAGGTAGGCTTCCGGTAGACTTTAAAAGAAAGTTTATTTTCCCCTGTGCGTAAGAGAACGTCGAGAAAAGGTAATTGGTTGTCCTTCTCCTCCTCTAGTGTAAATTTAATAGTAGGTTCCAGAGTGTTGATGGTGTTGAGGATGCCCCGTACGTCAAGATTTTTGGGTACAATGACCAAAATATCATCTACGTACCGCATCCATGTAACTGAGTGAGGGATGTTACTGAGGATCCTTCTTGATTCCAGGTCCTCCATATATAAATTGGCAAGAACTGCACTAAGGGGGGATCCCATGGCTAGTCCGAAGAGTTGTTTGTACTTCTTGTCCTCGAACCTAAAACAGTTATAACGAACACAAAGTTCGACAAGGCTCACAAAATCTTGGAGGGGTACAGGTAACTCTGTATCATCTTTAATCACCCTGCGAAGAAGATCAATGGCTTAATCAACTGGGACATTGGTGAATAAGGCAGTCACGTCAAAACTTGCAAGCTTCTTATCACTCATGTCGAGATCCCTGATACGGTTAAGGTGGTCACCCGAATGCTTTAGATGAGCCTGACTGATTGTACCCAGGAGCTTTGACAAATATTTCGCCAAAACTCCTGCTAGACTGTGAGGGGCGCTGCCGATTCCAGATGTAATGGGTCTCATAGGCACATTTGGTTTGTGGGTCTTTGGTAAACCATAAAGTCTTGCTGACTTGGGGTTGGTAGGGATGTGGCGCAAGAGCTTTTTACCTTCTTCTGATTTCCTGAATATGCTACTAATAATGATATCCTCATCACCACAGCGGACAAAGGAGAAGTGGTCATCCTCAACAGTACAGACTACGTTAGTAAGATGCAAGATTTATTGAACGACGCCAACACATACGTTTCCATCCCCGAACATGCATGGAAGAAAGAAACAGATTCTTTTCTCAGTAAGACCCGCAGTATACTCAGGAAATCAGAAGAAGGTAAAAAGCTCTTGCGCCTCATCCCTACCAACCCCAAGTCAGCAAGACTTTATGGTTTACCAAAGACCCACAAACCAAATGTGCCTATGAGACCCATTACATCTGGAATCGGCAGCGCCCCACACAGTCTAGCAGGAGTTTTGGCGAAATATTTGTCAAAGCTCCTGGGTACAATCAGTCAGGCTCATCTAAAGCATTCGGGTGACCTCCTTAACCGTATCAGGGATCTCGACATGAGTGATAAGAAGCTTGCAAGTTTTGACGTGACTGCCTTATTCACCAATGTCCCAGTTGATCAAGCCATTGATCTTCTTCGCAGGGTGATTAAAGATGATACAGAGTTACCTGTACCCCGCCAAGATTTTGTGAGCCTTGTCGAACTTTGTGTTCGTTATAACTGTTTTAGGTTCGAGGACAAGAAGTACAAACAACTCTTCGGACTAGCCATGGGATCCCCCCTTAGTGCAGTTCTTGCCAATTTATATATGGAGGACCTGGAATCAAGAAGGATCCTCAGTAACATCCCTCACTCAGTTACATGGATGCGGTACGTAGATGATATTTTGGTCATTGTATCCAAAAATCTTGACGTACGGGGCATCCTCAACACCATCAACACTCTGGAACCTACTATTAAATTTACACTAGAGGAGGAGAAGGACAACCAATTACCTTTTCTCGACGTTCTCTTACGCACAGGGGAAAATAAACTTTCTTTTAAAGTCTACCGGAAGCCTACCTACAAGAACGATCTTCTACATTTCTTCTCTCACCATGACACAAGAACTAAAAGAGGGGTAGTTATTGGCTTCTTTCTGAGAGCCTACAGAATTTCCAGTCCACAGTTCCTCGAAGAAGAATGTACATACATCACCAACTCTTTTAGTTCACTGCACTTTCCCCTACACTTCATACGTGACTGTAGGAAACGTGCGGCACGTATCCTCAGCAAGACCAACACCTATCAAATTGAAGAAAAGCCTCCAAATTACATCGTTTTACCGGTCAGCAACGTTGCCACTAATGTTTCAAACATGTTTGACAGAAAACTGGCTAAAATATCTACCAGCTCTTCAACTACTATTAGGAACCTGATACAAAAACCCAAGCATGATTCTGGCACAAGTGCAGGAATCTACACTATACCATGTGGGGGGTGTGACAAAGTATATGTAGGGGAAACAGCCAGAACTCTGGACATTAGGATAGCAGAACACAAAAATGCTTGCAGAAATGATGACCGCAAAAACGCATGTGTTCAACATAGAGACGATGTTGGACACCTCATGAAATTCAATGAAGCTAAACTAGTTATTAAAGAAGACGACTTAAGACGGAGAAAATGCATTGAAGCTGCACTAATTTCTGTCAGTAACACTATAAAGCAAAAATCCGGTAGTTACAGTATTTCAAAATTACTAAGCAAGAGGATATTACCCATCCTGGGAACTGGTGTTACTTGATGCCAGCAGGTCCCTCTCTTGCCTCACCTCCTTAGTTCCATTACTACTACTACTACTACTACTACCACCACCTCTACCCACGCGTCACCTCACCTGACTCCTGCCACTATATATATAAATGTTTTCTTAGTTTTCTCTGTATTAGGACTGAAGAAGCCACTCGTGGCGAAACGTTTCCTTTAATAAATGTCCTGAACTGTACATAAGTGTCTTTTTCCACATCTTGTCGGTATCACCATACCATTTCCTCATTGGAAGATTTCTGATACATAGAATCATCTTTGTCATCCTCCTTCGTACGTTTTTCAGAGCATTTATATCCATTCTGTAATACGGTGACCAGAACTGAGCAGCATAGTCTAAATGAGGCCTAACCAAGGATATATAGAGTTGAAGAACAACCTTAGGAGAATGTAACTTGAGTGGAGAAGAGATACATTGTATCTCTTCTCCACTCAAGTTACATTGTAACTTGAGTGGAGAAGAGATACAATGTAACTTGAGTGGAGAAGAGATACAATGTCAGTTTAATGATCATGAATAAAGAGATGACAACCTTCCTGAGTTTTTCATATTAATATATTAAAGCCAAAAACTTGACTGGACAAGCGAATTCCTTATAAGGAAAGTAGATTATCCAGTAAGAACAGACATGTGGCTCAGCCTCACATTCTCAGCAGAGGAAAATTAACAACTAATTGAGAAGCATAGACAATTATTGACTTTATTAAAACATCTCAACAAATTCATTGAAGCTTTAAAAAGAACAGTAATTAAATTATATATTGGTGATATTACCACAAGACGAAGCTTAATTCTGATGCTACCAGTGTAAATATACTTGAAATATCGAGGAGGAGGTATTTAATAGCCAAGAAGCACACTTTCCTCTTCCCACTAATAAGGAATTTCGTTTTAAACTCTCGGTGTTCAGTGGTGACTCCATCTTTTCCCTTGCCAGGGCAAGGTTATGGAAGGCAGGGTAAGTGAGCGCCTGCCAGAGCAGAGTTATGGAAGGCAGGGTAAGTGAGCACCTGCCAGGGCAGGGTTATGGAAGGCAGGGTAAGTGAGCACCTGCCAGGGCAGGGTTATGGAAGGTAGGGTAAGTGAGTGTTCTTATGGAAGGCAGGGTAAGTGAACACCTGTCAGCAGTTGCACGAGGCTGGCAGGCAGGTGGGCGGACTAACACCAAAGCTACTTGAGAATCCTCCCTCCTTCCGGGAAGAGCTACAACAATGACAGTGGTGGCGTCTGTTGCAACAATGGTCCTTGCAACAGCAACAACAAGAGTGCTACCATTGCTGATGGCTTCCCTCTCGGTCCGTGGCGGCAGCGATGGTGGGAGTGGCGGTGGCGGTAGCAGCAGCGGCGGAAGCGAGTTCCCTTGCACTGGGAGCTCTAAACACATGAAAAGGCACATAAGAAAATAACCCCCTCTCAGATGGAGAGGAATAAACTCCCGTCCGTAATAAGAACATCATTAGCAGCCAAGAATAATAATGAACCTTCTCCGTCATTCCAAGAGGCTTTGTGGATTTATTATAATGTTTATAATCAGTGTTTTAAGAGGCGCCTGAGTTTCCCTGTCTCCTAACATGTTTATTTTTCCCTGTAATCTACCTTGTCCAACAAATTGTTCTCTAAGATTTGTTAAGTTATACTATAAATTAAAGTTAGATTATAGTGGAAAATAACATATTAGAAGACAGGGAACTGAAGTGTCCTTTAAGAGAGGAATTTTATTTATCCCGTTTGAGAACTTAAATATTTTAGAAATTTGTTAAATTACTATTGAGCAGTCGAGGTTACGTAGACAAGAGACTGTCACCGGATGATCAGGAATTCTTACAGTCGACAAAAGCAGCTTCGGAGTTCGTATTTTTGTTATACTCAAAAAGAAGCGCTAAAGTCACAAGGGTCATACAGTGCCGCCGGGCAGGAAAGAATACAGGGGTATTGGATAGCAAGAAGGAGAGGGATGATTATTAGGACATGGAGTGTAGCGGGGCAGTGGATCGAAGTTCGTAAAGAATCATAAAGCCTGAAGGTAATTACTGGTCGGGCGAGCTGCGCTCATAACACAAAATACGAGAAAAAAAACTGCTTCGAACAGGAAGCTTCAGGAAAGAACTTAAGGCAAACCAATATTATTTCGACGAGTATTGGTGATGTGATTGGTATATCTACATGATTCATACAAGCCATGAGTGATTCAGAATCCATGAATCGTTTCTCCAATACGGGAATTGTATAGCCTACGTTCACAATACCACTTCCGTCTACGTCTACGATCTCGCTCAGTGGCTCTAACAAAGGTATAGCTAATTTGGAATCGAAAGGAAATCCCTTCACTTCGTTAATCATGCGAATGTATGCAATGAGAGTGTTCCCGGAGAACTCATTTTAAGGACTACACGATGTAAGCTGATGCATTCTGGGTACCTCTGCAAAAACAGTGATTATGTGTGAATGAGGTGAAAATGTTGAATGATGATGAAAGTATTTTCTTTTTGGGGATTTTCTTTCTCTTTCGGTCACCCTGCCTCAGTGGGAGACGGCCGACTTGTTGAAAAAAAAAAACGATCTTACTACAGTACTTTGAGAAGCAACAAGACTTATTGAAAGCACACTTTGTGGGTTAAATACATCAGCTGGAAATACAGCTGCTGTTGAAGGCAACATCACAGGGAGGTCACAACTGACGTAGTTTAGATGTGAACTCTGTAGAAACGTTGACTAAGAAAACTAAGCAGAAGAGTTGCAATTAGTTCAACGTTTGTTGTCAATTTGGAGTGTGAAGTGTTCGCCAGTGAGGCGATCAAGAGGTTATCCTCTCTAACATGTTATCCTCTCTAACATGTTATCCTCTCTAACATGTTATCCTCTCTAACATGTTATCCTCTCTAACATGTTATCCTCTCTAACATGTTATCCTCTCTAACATGTTATCCTCTCTAACATGTTATCCTCTCTAACATGTTATCCTCTCTAACATGTTATCCTCTCTAACATGTTATCCTCTCTAACATGTTATCCTCTCTAACATATTATCCTCTCTAACATGTTATCCTCTCTAACATGTTATCCTCTCTAACATAGGCATGATCCACAACCACACCAGACTGTTCAACAACATTCCACCCTCCATAAGGGGCATTACCAATAGACCCCTGGTTGTCTTCAAGAGGGAGCTGGCCAGATACCTAAAGTCAGTGCCAGATCAGCAGGGCTGTGGTTCGTACGTTGGACTACGTGTGGCCAGCAGTAACAGCATCGTTGATCAGACCCTGATCTACCAGGAGGGCTGGTCATGGACCGGGCCGAGGGGGCGTTGATCCCCGGAATGCCCTCCAGGTAGACACCAAGGCTTGTGAATATTTTCCCTCTCATTAAAACATTTAAGTATTACAAGAGGGAGGGACAGAGACCACAATGGTGCATCACCAAACACACGCACTTTGGAAGGGAAGGATATGATGACGCTTCTATCTGTCCTGAACCATTGTCATATCACAAATGAGGGAAGAACACGATAGTAGTAGTAGTAGTAGTAGTGGTAGTAGTAGTTATAATAATAGTAGTACTAGTAGTAGTAGTAGTGGAGGTAGTAGTAGCAACAGTAGCATTATTGAGCAAGTAGTAGTGGCGATGGTAAAACAAGTGACGGAAGTAATAGTAGTAAGAATAGCAGTAATAAAAAAAGTTAGTAACAGTGGTAGAAGGGGTAATGTAAAACATCAAGAGGAGAAGAAATCACTGAATAACAGCTACTGAACAAAGAGATTAGGGAAAAATCCGAAGGAACTAAATCCCCACGAGAAAAAATCTGAGATTAAACCTACCTAAACAGGAAACAGGAAAGACAAAAAGATAATCCACCAGACAAATGAAGTGGAAGAAGAGGAGGCGGCAAAGTTCAGATCAGATCACGAGTGTTCTGAAGGTTGGAACATTTAACAAAGTAATGGGAAACGTAGACAGGAAAGATGTTTATAAGAGCTTCATCAACAAGACAGCTCTTTATGAAAGCTCATAGTTTCAGCAGGGACCAGTTAATAGGATGATTGTGATCCCTGACATGCTCTTCAAGTCTGTGAGGAACACAGTGACCAGTTTCACCAAAACACTGGAGAGAATAGTGAACAATAAAATGGTATAAAATACCGACAGGTTGTTAGGTAAGACACGTATGCAATAGTTAGGTATCTTTATTTCGAAATGTGTAGGCGAAACGTTTCGAAATAAAGATACCAAACTGTTGCATATGTGTCTTACCTAACAAAAGGATAAATAGTAAACATCGACTTCACAGAAGTGTGTCCTGGAGAGAAGAAAGTGAGTTTAGCATGAGAGTAAACAGAGCTTGTGGAATCGGAAAGATAGTGTGGGTAGGGCGTGTATCCTTAAGACACCTGCTGTCTATGTTCACCTAACAGTAAAACAGGTACCTGGGTGATATTCAGTTGGTGTGAGTCTCATCCTGGCGACAAAACTGAGCTAATTTGCCTGAAATGCTCTGCATAACAAGGGGCATAACAGTGCTCCATGGCGTGGTGGCAAAGCTCTCCCTTCACATGGTGAGGATCCTGGTTTGATTCTCAAACCCTTGTTCCATCATGGAACTCGAGACTACGTGGTAAAGGTCTCATGGGAGCTGATCTCTAATCAGAAGTTATGAGGAGTGTTTGGAGGCCTTCATAAACTTATGAGTAATTAAGAGAAAGACTTTGGAAAGAGCTCTACTGGGTGCAGAACCGGAGTCTGAGAGAGAGGACTTTGGGGAAGATTGTGGCTGGGAGCAGAGCCGGAGCCTCTGACAAGGAGATAACCGAGGCCCCAACCTGTGGCCAGATGAGGACTGGTCTTCCAGGAGTGTTCGACAAAGAACTCTGTTTTATACTGTAATAATAATAATAGAGTTCTTATTTCTACAAGTACATGATACAACTTATACAGACCATAGCTGACATCAGTGACATACTATATAGAAAGCCCCTGGTTATGCAGAGCATTTCGAGCAAACCGGGCCGCGGGGGCGTTGATCCCCGGAATAACCTCCAGGTAACCTCCAGGTAACCAGGATGCGACCCACACCAGTCGGCTAGCACCCTTACTGCTAGGTGAACAGGGACAACAGGTGTCTTAGGAAATACTACCCAATGTTTTCACCCGTACTGGGGATCGAACCACGGACCTCAGTGTGTGAGCTGAGTGTGCTTCCAACCTAACTACGGGACACATAAGCTAATAATTCGTTTCGTCAGCTAATTGTATTCCCTTGTCTGGATAGTCTTCGATTCCTTCAGTTATCATAGTATCGAATACTTTTCTCTTTAACCAAATATACTGTTAAATAAACATTATTAAATTATAACGTTAGTGAAAAAAAAATGTCTAAACTTTCCCCGTCTTTGTTTTTTACTCTGTATAAAATAGATTTGTGAGTAAAAGGTTAAGTGGAAGTGAGTCATGTCCACTGTAGGAAGCAGTGAGGTGTACTCACTGACTCATCTCATTACTCATTATTTGTATACTGAGGATAAGAAGAGTCTACCTTCCTTGTGGAGAGAGAATATCAAAGGAACTTCTAGAGTCAGGAAGTTGAGGGTCACTGAAGAGGAACGTACGAAGAGGGACAGAAACAAGAACAGTAAAGGCACTAGTGGATGAATACCATTATGCAGACTTGCGGTAAAAGGAAAAATAACAGCCAGTCACATAACAGTGGAGATGAACATCAATGACAGGAAGCAGAGAACATGACAGAAGCAGAAAGTTCCATTCACATCCAGCAGAGAACATGACAGAAGCAGAAAGTTCCATTCACATCCAGCAGAGAACATGACAGAAGCAGAAAGTTCCATTCACATCCAGCAGAGAACATGACAGAAGCAGAAAGTTCCATTCACATCCAGCAGAGAACATGACAGAAGCAGCAAAATTGTTTTCTATTGCCACATGACTAGTGTCATGTGGCAATAATAAATAAAACATCATACATAGTATGTATATGTGTGTGTGTATGTGTGTGTGTGTGTGTGTGTGTGTGTTTTCTCAATTGTACTCAACTAATTGTGGTTGCAATGGTCGATTCATAGCTCCTGGCCCCGCCTCTTCACTGGTCGCCACTAAGTCCACTATGTCCCTGGTCCATGAGCTTAATCATACCTCTTCTTAAAGTTATGTATGGTACCTGCCTCCACTACCTCAGTTTCCGGACTATTCCACTTCCTGACAACTCTGTGACTGAAGAAATATTTCTCAACATCCTTTGACTCATCTGAGTCTTCAACTTCCAATTGCTACCCTTTGTTGCTGTGTCCCATCTCTGGAACATTCTGTCTCTGTCCACCTTGTCGATTCCTTCCTCCTGTCCTCCAGTGTCGTCAGGTCGAGTTCCATTAACCTCTCCTCGTAAGACATAACCATTAGCTCCAGGACTAGTTTCACTGAAAACCATTGCACTTTTTCTAGATTCCTGACGTGCTTGGCCAGGTGTGGGTTCCAAATTGGAGCTGCATACTCCAATATGGACCTGACGTACACAGTGTACAAGGACCTGAACGACTTCTTCCGGAGATGTCGGAATGCTGTTCTTAGGTTCGCTAGTCGCCCATATACTGCAGCAGTTATTTGGTGAATATGCGCATTAGCAGATCTGATCGGTATTATACACACTGAATCCGTGCTGGTTGTCGTTTATAAGCTAATTCATACAATACCTGTCAGTGACATTCGTCTGTAGTTTAATGCTGCGTGTCTGTCTCCATTTTTTTTAATGTGAGTACATTTGCTGTCTTCCATACCTCAGACAGTCGCCCTGTTTCGATAGATGTTTGAAGATTGTTGTTAATGGTACACAGAGCTCCTCTTCTCCCCCTCTCAGGACCCATGGAGAGATGTTATCCGGCTTCTTCGCCTTTAACATGTATAGTTTGCTTAGCAACCTCTTCACTTCCTCCTCATGTCCTATCATGTCCAGCACTTGTTGAT
Source organism: Cherax quadricarinatus (assembly GCF_038502225.1). Classification (NCBI taxonomy): domain Eukaryota; kingdom Metazoa; phylum Arthropoda; class Malacostraca; order Decapoda; family Parastacidae; genus Cherax; species Cherax quadricarinatus. The sequence goes on from NC_091371.1 coordinate 1,244,705, forward strand.
GTATCCCAACTCTCCATCTTTGGGGAGTTCTTTCTGTCTGTACTGTGAATACTTCTTTGAATCTGATGTTGGGCCCCTCACATACTTCTAGGTTGTTTCTAGCGAACACCCCTCCTTCCTTCCTCATTCTGATAACCTGGTCTTTGGCTGTTGTTTACCTCTTGATGTGGCTGTACAACAGCTTCGGGTCAGACTTGATTTTCGCTACTATGTCATTTTCGTATTGTCATTGGGCCTCCCTTCTTACCTGTGCACATTCATTTCCGGCTCTTCGACTACTCTTCTTGTTCTCCTGGGTCCATTGCCTTCTATTCTTCTTCCATTCTCTAGCGCACTTGGCTTTAGCGTCTCTACACCTATGGGCAAACCAAAGGCTCGTCCTGGCCTTCTCATTAGATCTGTTGCCCTTGGGTACAGATCTCTTCTTCGCTTCTTTGCATATTGTTGTCACATATTCCATCATCTCTTTTCCTAATTTCCCTGCCACTTTTCTGTCCAATTGAACCTTGTGCAGGAATTCTTCATGCCTGTGTAGTCCTCTCTTTTAGTTTTCCACATTTGTCCAGCCCCTCCTGCCTCCTTCTCCACCTGTAACTCTGCTATGTATTTAAAGCTTAGAACCACGTGATCACTAACTCCGAGGGGCCTTTCATATGTAATGTCCTCAATATCTGCACTGCTCAATGTGAATGCCAGATCCAGTCTTACTGGTTCCTCTCCCCTCTCTCTGGAAGTGTTCCTAACGTGCTGGTACATGAGATTTTCCAGTTCCACCTCTAATATCTTAGCCCTCCATCTTTCTGGGCCCCTATGTGGCTCCATATTTTCTCAGTCGATTTCTTTGTGTTTGAAGTCACCCACAACCAGTAGCTTTGCCACACCCACATGGGCCCTTCTGGCCACTTTAGCCAGTGTGGTAACCATCTTTCTATTCTCCAGATCATATTGTCTTAGTTTCCTGCTATTCTGTGGTGGGTTATATATCACTAAAGTGTTCCTGTTGTGTAGTACCTTGCTTCTCCTCTGTCCCCTCTCTCCATCTCAAAATCCCATTGGCTTTTGATGAACAGTGCCACTCCACACCCCTCCTTCCTGTTCCCTCTGTCTTTCCTCAGGATCTGATATCCTGTTGGAAAGATGGTGTGTGTTATCATTCCTGAGAGCTTGGTTTTTGTGAGAGCTATGATGTCTGGTGATGCCTCTGTGATTCTTTCATGCCACTCAGAGTATAAAACAAATTCCAACCACACAATAGAGCGAAAAACTAACGTCAAAGACCTGGGAGTGATCATGTCGGAGAATCTCACCTTCAAAGACCATGACATTGCATCAATCGCATCTGCTAGAAAAATGACAGGAGGGATAATGAGAACTTTCAAAACTAGGCATTTCAAGCCCATGATGACACTCTTCAGGTCGCTTGTTCTAACTAGGCTGGAATGTTGCTGTACACTAAAAGCACCTTTCAAGGCAGGTGAAACTGCTGACCTAGAAAATGTACAAAGAACCTTCACGGCGCGCATAACGGAGATAAAACACCTCAATTACTGGTAGCGCTTGAGGTTCCTGAACCTGTACTCCCTGGAACGCAGGCGGGAGAGATACATGATTATATACACCTGGAAAATCCTAGAGGGACTAGTACCGAACTTGCACACGAAAATCACTCACAACGAAAGCAAAAGACTCGGCAGACGATGCAACATCCCCCCAATGAAAAGCAGGGGTGTCACTAGCATGTTAAGAGACAACACAGTAAGTGTCAGGGGTCCAAGACTGTTCAACTGCCTCCCAGCATATATAATTTTTTTTACTAATGATGGGAAGCGCTAAACCCGTAGGGATTATACATTGCCTATGGGGAATGGAAGGTATTCAGACTCAATTTGGGGAACTGGAACACAAATCAAGTTCCCCAGATCAAGAGCTCCTCACCAGCGTCAAGGAACCTTCCCTGAAGGGAAGCATATATAAAGGGGATTACCAATAGACTCCTGGCTGTCTTCAAGCATACACAGGACAACCACCTAAAGTCAGTACCTGACCAGCCGGGCTGTGGTTCGTACGTTGGATTGCGTGCAGCCAGCAGTAACAGCCTGGTTGATCAGGTCCTAATCCACCATGAGGCCTGGCCACGGACTGGGCCGCGGGGGCGTTGACCCCCGGAACTCTCTCCAGGTAAACTCCAGGTGAACTCTTCCCGCTTATTCGTCATTCCATCAGTGTTGGTATAACATACCTTCAGTGTCCTCTCCAACACTGTATTCTAGGGAGTTTGGGGTGGGGCCAGACGAGGTATTATACGTGTGTGTGTGTGTGTGTGTGTGTGTGTGTGTGTGTGTGTGACTACTAGTATTCTAAGTGAGTTATTTACAGTGGGCAAAGTCAGGTATCTTTTTGTGATATTTGTCCATCTGGCAAAGTTTACATTTAGTCTGTTCTACATGTGGTGGTGGTGATTTAAAGACACACACACACACACACACACACACACACACACACACACACACACACACACACACACACACACACACACACACACACATGCACACACACACACACACACATGCGCACACACACACACATGCACACACACACACACACACACACACACACACACACACACACACACACACACACACACACACACACACACACACACACACACACACACATGCACACACACACACACATGCACACACACACATGCACACACACACACACACACACATACACACACACAGCCACACACACACATGCACACACACACACACACATGCACACACACACACACACATGCGCACACACACACACATGCACACACACACACACACACACACACACACACACACACACACAAGCACACACACACACACACACACACACACACACACACACACACACACACACACACACACACACACACACACACACACACACACACACACACACACACACACACGAGTCACAGTGACGTTAGGAAGTATTTCTTCAGTCATAGAGTTGTCAGCAAGTGGAATAGCCTAGCAAGTGAAGTAGTGGAGGCAGGAACCATACATAGTTTTAAGAAGAGGTATGACAAAGCTCAGGAAGCAGAGAGAGAGAGAGGATCCAGTAGCGATCAGTGAAGAGGCGGGGCCAGGAGCTGAGTCTCGACCCCTGCAACCACAATTAGGTGAGTACAATTAGGTGAGTACACACACACACACACACACACACACACACACACACACACATACATGCACACACATAGGAATTGACAAGGTGGACAGAGAATGTTCCAGAGATGGAACACAGCAACAAGGTGTCACAGTTGGAAGGTGAAGAATCAGATGAATCACAGGGATGTTAGGAAGTATTTCTTCAGTCAGAGTTGTCAGGAAGTGGAATAGTCTGGGACGTGATGTAGTGGAGGTGTAGACAGCCTGTACTGTCTGCACAGACAGCCCATGCTGTCTGCCAGCTTAGTTCATATTTTGCGCCACTAAGGTGCTGCCCTCTGTAGCCAGGCCTTTCGGTGGGCACGCCAGCCTACCTGCCCTTGCCTGTCTCTCACTCACACAGCGGCCTAGCAGCAAGACACAAGACCTACTCCTAGCTCTCTCTCGTGGGCATGGCCCTGCCCGGGCCATGGGCACAACACACAAGCCTGTGTACCCACCACGATTAACAATAAACAAAGAAGCCTCCTAAGAAGACGTATCATTTACTCCCCGCTACCAGAAAACTAAATAATCTCGTTATAGAGGCAGGATCCATACATAGCTTTAAGAAGAGGTATGATAAGCTCATAGAGCGGGAAGAGTGACCGAGTAGCGGCCAGTGAAGAGGCGGGGGCCAGGAACTGTGACTCGAACCCGTGACATCCAAGAGTCTGCTTATCTTGTTGATTACATCATTGACATGTGGCTCCTCCTGTGACATCCAAGAGTCTGCTTATCTTGTTGGTTACATCATTGACATGTGGCTCCTCCTGTGACATCCAAGAGTCTGCTTATCTTGTTGGTTACATCATTGACATGTGGCTCCTCCTGTGACATCCAAGAGTCTGCTTATCTTGTTGGTTACATCATTGACATGTGGCTCCTTCTGTGACATCCAAGAGTCTGCTTATCTTGATTACATCATTGACATGTGGCTCCTCCTGTGACATCCAAGAGTCTGCTTATCTTGTTGATTACATCATTGACATGTGGCTCCTCCTGTGACATCCAAGAGTCTGCTTATCTTGTTGGTTACATCATTGACATGTGGCTCCTCCTGTGGGAACAGTGGACAAGAACGCAGTGTTGCATTGATGGGAAAAGGGTACAAGAACGAAGTGTTGTATAGGTGGGAACAGTGAACAAGAATTCAGTGTTGAATAGGTGGGAACAGTGTACAAGAATTCACAGTGTTGTATAGGTGGGAAGAGTGTACAAGAACGCAGTGTTGTATAGGTGGGAAGAGTGTACAAGAACACAGTGTTGTATAGGTGGGAACATTGCACAAGAACGCAGTGTTGTATAGGTGGGAACAGTGAACAAGAATGAAGTGTTGTATAGGTGGGAACAGTGAGCAAGAACGCAGTGTTCTATATGTGAGAACAGTGTACAAGAACGCACAGTGTTGTATAGGTAGGAAGAATGTACAAGAACGCAGTGTTGTATAGGTGTGAACAGTGTACAAGAACGCAGTGTTGTATAGGTGGGAACAGTCTACAAGAACGCACAGTGTTGTACAGGTGAGAACAGTGTACTAGAACGCACAGTTTTGTATAGGTGGGAACAGTGCACAAGAACGCAGTGTTGTATAGGTGGGAACAGTGTACAAGAACGCACAGTGTTGTATAGGTGGGAACAGTGTACAAGAACACAAGTGTTTTATAGGTGGGAACAGTGTACAAGAACGCAGTGTTGTATAGGTGGGAACAGTGTACAAGAATACAGTGCTGTATAGGTGGGAACAGTGCACAAGAACGCAGTGTATAGGTGGGAACAGCGAGCAAGAACGAACAGTGTTGTATAGGTGGGAACAGTGTACAAGAACGCACAGTGTTGTATAGGTGGGAACAGTGTACAAGAACGCAGTGTATAGGTGGGAACAGCGAGCAAGAACGAACAGTGTTGAATAGGTGAGAACAGTGTACAAGAATTCACAGTGTTGTATAGGTGGGAACAGTGTACAAGAACGCAGTGTTGTATAGGTGGGAACAGTGAGCAAGAACGCAGTGTTGTATATGTGAGAACAGTGTATAAAAACGCACAGTGTTGTATAGGTGGGAACAGTGTGCAAGAATTCAGTGTTGTATATATGTGAACAGTGTACAAGAAATCACAGTGTTGTATAGGTGGGAATAGTGTACAAGAACGCACAGTGTTGTACAGGTGGGAACAGTGTACATGAACGCACAGTGTTTTATAGGTGGGAACAGTGTACAAGAATGCACAGTGTTTTATAGGTGGGAACAGTGTACAAGAACGCAGTGTTGTATAGGTGGGAAGAGTGTACAAGAACACAGTGATGCATAGGTGGGAACAGTGTACAAGAACGAAGTGTTGTATAGGTGGGAACAGTGAACAAGAACGCAGTGTTGTATAGGTGGGAAGAGTGTACAAGAACACAGTGATGCATAGGTGGGAACAGTGTACAAGAACACAGTGTTGTATAGGTGGGAACAGTGAACAAGAACGAAGTGTTGTATAGGTGGGAAGAGTGTACAAGAACACAGTGATGCATAGGTGGGAACAGTGAGCAAGAACGCAGTGTTGTATATGTGAGAACAGTGTACAAGAACGCATAGTGTTATATAGGTGGGAACAGTGCACAAGAACGCACAGTGTTATTTAGGTAGGAACAGTGTACAAGAACTCAGTGTTGCATATGTGGGAACAGTGTGGAAGAACGCAGTGTTGTATAGGTGGTAATAGTGTACAAGAACGCAGTGTTGCATAGGTGGGAACAGTGTACAAGAACGCAGTGTTTTATATGTTGGAGCAGTGTACAAGAACGCACGGTGTTGTATAGGTAGGAACAGTGTACAAGAACGCACATTGTTGTATATGTGCGAACAGTGTACAAGAACGCAGAGTGTTGTGTAGGTGAGAATAGTGTACAAGAACACAAGCGTTGTATAGATGGGAACAGTGTACAATAACTCTACGTATCTTTGGTTAGGCCTCATTTATATTATGCTGCTCAGTTCTGGTCACCGTATTACAGAATGGATATAAATGCACTGGAAAACGTTGAAGATTGAGACACTTATACAACATATGGGAATTTTGGACTGATGGAGCCACTGTGTGGCGAAACGTTTCCTGAATAAAGATTCCCATATGTTGTATAAGTGTCTCAATCTTCAACTTGTCGATTTTTCAAACCATTCATCACCACTGGAAAACGTACAGAGAAGGATGACAAAGTTGATCCCATGTATCAAAAATCTTCCCTATGAGGACAGACTGAGGACCCTGAATCTGCACTCTCTAGAAAGACGTAGAATTAGGGGGGATATGATTGAGGTATATAAATGGAAAACAGGATCTAATAAAGGGGATGTAAATAGCGTGCTAAAAAATATCTAACATGGACAGGACTCGCAGCAATGGTTTTAAACTGGAAAAATTCAGATTCTAGAAGGATATAGGAAAGCATTGGTTTGGTAATAGAGTTGTAGATGAGTGGAACAAACTCCCGAGTACCGTCAGAGAAGCTAAGACCTTGTGTTGTTTTTAAAAATAGGTTAGATAAATACATGAGTGGGTGTGGGTGGGTGTGAGTTGGATCTGACTAGCTTGAGCTACCAGGTCTGGTGCCGTGCTCCTTCCTTAAGTGGATGTGACCTGACTAGGTGGTCATTGTTCCAGGCCGGGGGGTGGCATGGGCCTGCTTCTCATGGGTCAGGTGGCCTGTTGTAGTGTTGCTTCTTTCTTATGTTCTTATATCATTTTTAATTATTTGCACAGCTGTGTTTTCAACTTATCTGTCTCACTGTTTTCATGGAAGAACAAAATGAATGCTCGTGTCGAGATATTGGCTTAAGACAGTATTATTCTGAAATGGTGTGCAAGGAACACTACTGAAGGGTTGTTTACACACTATAGTCTGTTATGACAGCATATTAAGAAAGGCTTATGACAGTGTCAAAAATATTATTCACATTGGCCGGAGGCTTCTCTAGTTTTTGAGACTCTGGGCTTCAGCCTGCCAAGCCTATTGATATATCTGGCACTGACGGAACTCAGCTCCCTACGAAACCAAAAGACTCGGCAGTCAGTGCAACATCTCCCCAATGGAAAGCAAGGGTGCCTTGAATACACTAAGAGATAACACAATAAGTGTTAGGGAACCAAGACTGAACAACTGCCTTCCAGCAAACAGGAAAATTGCCAATAGACCCCTAGTTCTCTTCAGCTGGGAGTTAGACACCTTAAGTCAGTGCCTGACTAGGGGGCTGTAATTTGTACGTTGGATTGCATGCTATTACAACCCAGGAAGAATAAGGTCTTTTATTCTGGGTGTTAAGGGGAACAACGAACAGAGCAAACACAGCTAAATGACTTTGAATTATATTTTCCTTCACCAAGTGCGATTATAGGCATTTACAAGTATGTACACTATATACAGTTGGAAATATATGTATACAACAAGGTAAATCAAGAGGCAAAAACACAGCCTGAAGACAGAATGGACAACCGTGGTCAACCAGCTCTAGAATGGAAATGACAAGAGTGGAAACGTGAGTGGTGACCACCCTAGCACCCGGTTCGCTGGTTGGGAAGATAGGCATTTAATGAGGGGTCTGTACATGCGCCGAATACAGGGTACATACTCTTTGCATGCCACACGTGCAACCAGCAGTAGCAACCTGGTTGATCAGGCTTTGATCCATCGCGAGGCCTAGTCATTGACTGGGCCACTGGGGCGTTAACCTCTGAGGTACCCGACAGGTATACTCAAGCCACGTAAGCCAGAGAGAATAACTTACCAGAATAAGAGGAAGTATAAGAGTTCTAAAGCACTACATATATACATTAGGAAGTACAAGATAAAGAAGAGCCCAAAACAACAACAAAACTTTGAGAATCAAATTTACCTTCAAAGGAAAAATGAGTTAGAATCGACACAAAAGCGAATAAGATTAAGAACATCAGTAGTTATGTGAATTAGCCCCTCACGGGCCCTAACTCTCAAAAAACTTAAATCATTACCTAGATTCTAGAGGAACGTTACTGAAGAGAGACTGAATTTCAAGACTTACAGGACGAATGAAGCAAAATACGTTCTCTGAAGCCTTGTGAGTGAAGGTGAGCAGGAGAAAGAGAGCCAGTGAGTAAGAATAATTGCCAGACAGGAGGCAAGAGGATAAGAGACAGAACCTCTAGAGGAAATGATGGGACGAAGAGTACCAGATATGGAGTTTACACCTAGACTATGATAAATAAGGCAGAGGCGGACAGATAATACGGAAAGGTTGAACAAGATGAAAGTCAGGATAAAGATTCGAGTTTCACGTTAAAAGTTTTATTGATGCGAGCAAGAGAGTTGGTAGCCAGAGGAGAGGTGGTGCCAGAGTGTTGGTAGCCAGAGGAGAGGTGGTGCCAGAGTGTTGGTAGCCAGAGGAGAGGTGGTGCCAGAGTGTTGGTAGCCAGAGGAGAGGTGGTGCCAGAGTGTTGGTAGCCGGAGGAGAGGTGGTGTCAGAGTGTTGGTAGCCGGAGGAGAGGTGGTGTCAGAGTGTTGGTAGCCAGAGGAGAGGTGGTGCCAGAGTGTTGGTAGCCAGAGGAGAGGTGGTGTCAGAGTGTTGGTAGCCAGAGGAGAGGTGGTGTCAGAGTGTTGGTAGCCAGAGGAGAGGTGGTGCCAGTGTTGGTAGCCGGAGGAGAGGTGGTGTCAGAGTGTTGGTAGCCAGAGGAGAGGTGGTGCCAGAGTGTTGTCAGCCAGAGGACAGGTGGTGCCAAAGTGTTGGAACCCAGAGGAGAGGTGGTGCCAGAGTGTTGGAAGGCAGAGGACAGGTGGTGCCAAAGTGTTGGCAGCTAGAGGAGAGGTGGTGCCAGAGTGTTGGCAGCCAGAGGAGAGGTGGTGCCAGAGTGTTGGCAGCCAGAGGAGAGGTGGTGCCAGAGTGTTGGTAGCCAGAGGAGAGGTGGTGCCAGAGCGCTGGTAGCCAGAGGAGAGGTGGTGCCAGAGTGTTGGTAGCCAGAGGAGAGGTGGTATCGGAGTGTTGGTAGCCAGAGGAGAGGTGGTGCCAGAGTGCTGGTAGCCTGAGGAGAGGTGGTGCCAGAGTGTTGGCAGCCAGAGGAGAGGTGGTGCCAGAGTGTTGGTAGCCAGAGGAGAGGTGGTGCCAGAGTGTTGGCAGCCAGAGGATAGGTGGTGCCAGAGTGTTGGTAGCCAGAGGACAGGTCGTGCCAAAGTGTTGGAAGCCAGAGGAGAGGTGGTGCCAGAGTGTTGGCAGCTAGAGGAGAGGTGGTGCCAGAGTGTTGGCAGAAAGAGGAGAGGTGGTGCCAGAGTGTTGGTAGCCAGAGGAGAGGTGGTGCCAGAGTGTTGGCAGCCAGAGGAGAGGTGGTGCCAGAGTGTTGGTAGCCAGAGGAGAGGTGGTGCCAAAGTGTTGGCAGCCAGAGGAGAGGTGGTGCCAGAGTGTTGGTAGCCAGAGGAGAGGTGGTGCCAGAGTGTTGGTAGCCAGAGGAGAGGTGGTGCCAGAGTGTTGGTAGCCAGAGGAGAGGTGGTGAAAGAGTGTTGGCAGACAGAGGAGAGGAGGTGCCAGAGTGTTGGCAGACAGAGGAGAGTTGGTGCCAGAGTGTTGGTAGCCAGAGGAGAGGTGGTGCCAGAGTGTTGGTAGCCAGAGGAGAAGTGGTGCCAGAGTGTTGGTAGCCAGAGGAGAAGTGGTGCCAGAGTGTTGGCAGACAGAGCAGAGGAGGTGCCAGAGTGTTGGCAGCCAGAGGAGAGGTGGTGCCAGTGTTGGTAGCCGGAGGAGAGGTGGTGTCAGAGTGTTGGTAGCCAGAGGAGAGGTGGTGCCAGAGTGTTGTCAGCCAGAGGACAGGTGGTGCCAAAGTGTTGGAACCCAGAGGAGAGGTGGTGCCAGAGTGTTGGAAGGCAGAGGACAGGTGGTGCCAAAGTGTTGGCAGCTAGAGGAGAGGTGGTGCCAGAGTGTTGGCAGCCAGAGGAGAGGTGGTGCCAGAGTGTTGGCAGCCAGAGGAGAGGTGGTGCCAGAGTGTTGGTAGCCAGAGGAGAGGTGGTGCCAGAGCGCTGGTAGCCAGAGGAGAGGTGGTGCCAGAGTGTTGGTAGCCAGAGGAGAGGTGGTGTCGGAGTGTTGGTAGCCAGAGGAGAGGTGGTGCCAGAGTGCTGGTAGCCTGAGGAGAGGTGGTGCCAGAGTGTTGGCAGCCAGAGGAGAGGTGGTGCCAGAGTGTTGGTAGCCAGAGGAGAGGTGGTGCCAGAGTGTTGGCAGCCAGAGGATAGGTGGTGCCAGAGTGTTGGTAGCCAGACGACAGGTCGTGCCAAAGTGTTGGAAGCCAGAGGAGAGGTGGTGCCAGAGTGTTGGCAGCTAGAGGAGAGGTGGTGCCAGAGTGTTGGCAGAAAGAGGAGAGGTGGTGCCAGAGTGTTGGTAGCCAGAGGAGAGGTGGTGCCAGAGTGTTGGCAGCCAGAGGAGAGGTGGTGCCAGAGTGTTGGCAGCCAGAGGAGAGGTGGTGCCAGAGTGTTGGCAGCCAGAGGAGAGGTGGTGCCAGAGTGTTGGTAGCCAGAGGAGAGGTGGTGCCAGAGTGTTGGTAGCCAGAGGAGAGGTGGTGCCAGAGTGTTGGCAGCCAGAGGAGAGGTGGTGCCAGAGTGTTGGCAGCCAGAGGAGAGGTGGTGCCAGAGTGTTGGTAGCCAGAGGAGAGGTGGTGCCAGAGTGTTGGCAGACAGAGGAGAGGAGGTGCCAGAGTGTTGGCAGACAGAGGAGAGTTGGTGCCAGAGTGTTGGTAGCCAGAGGAGAGGTGGTGCCAGAGTGTTGGTAGCCAGAGGAGAAGTGGTGCCAGAGTGTTGGCAGACAGAGCAGAGGAGGTGCCAGAGTGTTGGCAGACAGAAGAGAGGTGGTGCCAGAGTGTTGGCAGACAGAGGAGAGGAGGTGCCAGAGTGTTGGCAGACAGAGGAGAGGTGGTGCCAGTGTTGGCAGACAGAGGAGCGGTGGTGCCAGAGTGTTGGTAGCCAGAGGAGAGGTGGTGCCAGAGTGTTGGTAGCCTTAGGAGAGGTGGTGCCAGAGTGTTGGCAGCCAGAGGAGAGGTGGTGCTAGAGTGTTGGTAGCCAGAGGAGAGGTGGTGCCAGAGTGTTGGTAGCCTTAGGAGAGGTGGTGCCAGAGTGTTGGCAGCCAGAGGAGAGGTGGTGCTAGAGTGTTGGTAGCCTGAGGAGAGGTGGTGCCAGAGTGTTGGTAGCCTGAGGAGAGGTGGTGCCAGAGTGTTGGCAGCCAGAGGAGAGGTGGTGCCAGAATGTTGGCAGACAGAGGAGAGGTGGTGCCAGAGTGATGGCAGCCAGAGGAGAGGTGGTGCCAGAG
>NC_091371.1:1261198-1283698 GCF_038502225.1 Cherax quadricarinatus
GTCGGCAATTTCACCTGCCTTGAAAGGTGCTGTTAGTGTGCAGCAATATTCCAGCCTAGATAGAACAAGTGACCTGAAGAGTGTCATCATGGGCTTGGCCTCCCTAGTTTTGAAGGTTCTCATTATCCATCCTGTCATTTTTCTAGCAGATGCGATTGATACAATGTTATGGTCCTTGAAGGTGAGATCCTCCGACATGATCACTCCCAGGTCTTTGACGTTGGTGTTTCGCTCTATTTTGTGGCCAGAATTTGTTTTGTACTCTGATGAAGATTTAATTTCCTCATGTTTACCATATCTAAGTAATTGAAATTTCTCATCGTTGAACTTCATATTGTTTTCTGCAGCCCACTGAAAGATTTGGTTGATGTCCGCCTGGAGCTTTGCAGTGTCTGCAATGGAAGACACTGTCATGCAGATTCGGGTGTCATCTGCAAAGGAAGACACGGTGCTGTGGCTGACATCCTTGTCTATGTCTGATATGAGGATGAGGAACAAGATGGGAGCGAGTACTGTGCCTTGTGGAACAGAGCTTTTCACCGTAGCTGCCTCGGACTTTACTCTGTTGACGACTACTCTCTGTGTTCTGTTAGTGAGGAAATTATAGATCCATCGACCGACTTTTCCTGTTATTCCTTTAGCACGCATTTTGTGCGCTATTACGCCATGGTCACACTTGTCGAAGGCTTTTGCAAAGTCTGTATATATTACATCTGCATTCTTTTTGTCTTCTAGTGCATTTAGGACCTTGTCGTAGTGATCCAATAGTTGAGACAGACAGGAGCGACCTGTTCTGTGGGTGGCCCGGTGGCCTGGTGGCTAAAGCTCCCGCTTCACATACGGAGGGCCCGGGTTCGATTCCCGGCGGGTGGAAACATTCGACACATTTCCTTACACCTGTTGTCCTGTTCACCTAGCAGCAAATAGGTACCTGGGTGTTAGTCGACTGGTGTGGGTCGCATCCTGGGGGACAAGATTAAGGACCCCAATGGAAATAAGTTAGACAGTCCTCGATGACGCACTGACTTTCTTGGGTTATCCTGGGTGGCTAACCCTCCGGGGTTAAAAATCCGAACGAAATCTTATCTTATCTTATCTTATCTTCTAAACCCATGTTGCCCTGGGTTGTGTAACTGATGGGTTTCTAGATGGGTGGTGATCTTGCTTCTTAGGACCTTTTCAAAGATTTTTATGATATGGGATGTTAGTGCTATTGGTCTGTAGTTCTTTGCTGTTGCTTTACTGCCCCCTTTGTGGAGTGGGGCTATGTCTGTTGCTTTTAGTAACTGTGGGACGAGCCCCGTGTCTATGCTCCCTCTCCATAGGATGGAAAAGGCTCGTGATAGGGGCTTCTTGCAGTTCTTGATGAACACAGAGTTCCATGAGTCTGGCCCTGGGGCAGAGTGCATGGGCATGTCATTTATCGCCTGTTCGAAGTCATTTGGCGTCAGGATAACATCGGATAGGCTTGTGTTAATCAAATTTTGTGGCTCTCTCATAAAAATTCATTTTGATCTTCGACTCAGTCTGGTTAGCGGCTTGCTAAAAACTGAGTCATATTGGGACTTGAGTAGCTCACTCATTTCCTTGCTGTCATCTGTGTAGGACCCATCTTGTTTAAGTAGGGGCCCAATACTGGACGTTGTTCTCGATTTTGATTTGGCATAGGAGAAGAAATACTTTGGGTTTCTTTCGATTTCATTTATGGCTTTTAGTTCTTCCCGCGATTCCTGACTCCTAAAGGATTCTTTTAGCTTAAGTTCGATGCTTGCTATTTCTCTGACCAGTGTCTCCATACGCATTTCAGATATATTGACCTCTTTTAGCCGCTCTGTTATTCTTTTCCGTCGCCTGTAAAGGGAGCGCCTGTCTCTTTCTATTTTACATCTACTCCTCCTTTTTCTTAGAGGAATAAGCCTTGTGCATACATCGAGTGCCACCGAGTTAATCTGTTCTAGGCATAAGTTGGGGTCTGTGTTGCTTAGTATATCTTTCCAGCTTATATCGGTTAGGACTTGGTTTACTTGGTCCCACTTTATGTTTTTGTTATTGAAGTTGAATTTGGTGAATGCTCCCTCGTGACTAATCTCATTATGTCGGTCTGTGGCTCTGCGCATACATGACTGAACCTCAATTATGTTGTGATCTGAGTATGTTGTTTTTGATATGGTGACATTTCTTATCAGATCATAATTGTTAGTGAAGATGAGGTCTAGTGTATTCTCCAGTCTAGTAGGCTCTATTATTTGCTGGTTTAAATTGAATTTTGTGCAGAGATTTAAAAGCTCGCGTGAGTGTGAGTTTTCATCAGAGCTGCCTCCTGGTGTTATTACTGCAACAATATTATTTGCTATATTCCTCCATTTTATGTGCCTTAAGTTGAAATCCCCCAGGAGCAAGATGTTGGGTGCAGGAGCTGGAAGATTTTCCAGACAGTGGTCAATTTTTAACAGCTCTTCCTGGAATTGCTGGGATGTTGCATCCGGAGGCTTGTAGACTACCACAATGACTAGGTTTTGGTTCTCGACCTTTACTGCTAAAACTTCCACTACATCATTTGAGGCATTTAGCAGTTCTGTGCAAACAAGTGACTCTGCAATGTACAGGCCAACCCCCCCCCTTTTGCCTGTTCACTCTGTCACATCTGTATAGGTTGTAACCTGGGATCCATACTTCGTTGTCCAAGTGATCCTTTATGTGGGTCTCAGTGAAAGCCGCGAGCATTGCCTTTGCCTCTGCAAGCAGTCCACGGATGAAAGGTAATTTGTTGTTTGTTGCTGGCTTTAGACCCTGTATATTTGCCAAGTAGAATGTTATCGGACTGGTGGTATTGTTGGTACTGGGGGGGGGGATTTTTTTTCCGGCATTAGTATCTGTATCTGTTGGTTTGGAGTGGAGGCCATCGACTGTGGTTCCACTCCAGGAATGACTGGATTTGGTGTACGATTTCTGCCATTTCCTGCCAGTTTTTTTTTCCTTCCTGGCACTAAAAATCCTCTCCCTCTTGAGTGGCTGTGGCTACCCAGGTTTTCCCATGGCCTGGATGTTTTGTATCTTTTTGACCCCTTTAGATGGTATGTGTGGCTGACATCCTTGTCTATGTCAGATATGAGGATGAGGAACAAGATGGGAGCGAGTACTGTGCCTTGTGGAACAGAGCTTTTCACTGTAGCTGCCTCGGACTTTACTCTGTTGACTACTACTCTCTGTGTTCTGTTAGTGAGGAAATTATAGATCCATCGACCAACTTTTCCTGTTATTCCTTTAGCACGCATTTTGTGCGCTATTACGCCATGGTCACACTTGTCGAAGGCTTTTGCAAAGTCTGTATATATTACGTCTGCATTCTTTTTGTCTTCTAGTGCATCTAGGACCTTGTCGTAGTGATCCAGTAGTTGAGACAGACAGGAGCGACCTGTTCTAAACCCATTTTGCCCTGGGTTGTGTAATTTATGGGTTTCTAGATGGGTGGTGATCTTGCTTCTTAGGACCCTTTCAAAGATTTTTATGATATGGAATGTTAGTGCTATCGGTCTGTAGTTCTTTGCTGTTGCCTTTGTGGAATGGGGCTATGTCTGTTGTTTTTAGTAACTGTGGGACGACCCCCGTGTCCATGTTCCCTCTCCATAGGATGGTAAAAGCTCGTGATAGGGGCTTCTTGCAGTTCTTGATGAACACGGAGTTCCATGAGTCTGGCCCTGGGGCAGAGTGCATGGGCATGTCATTTATCGCCTGTTCGAAGTCATTTGGCGTCAGGATAACATCAGATAGGCTTGTGTTAACCAAATTGTGTGGCTCTCTCATAAAAAATTCATTTTGATCTTCGACTCTCAGTCTGGTTAGCGGCTTGCTAAAAACTGAGTCATATTGGGACTTGAGTAGCTCACTCATTTCCTTGCTGTCATCTGTGTAGGACCCATCTTGTTTAAGTATGGGCCCAATACTGGACGTTGTTCTCGACTTTGATTTGGTATAGGAAAAGAAATACTTTGGGTTTCTTTCGATTTCATTTATGGCTTTTAGTTCTTCCCGCGATTCCTGACTCCTATAAGATTCCTTTAGCTTAAGTTCGATGCTTGCTATTTCTCTGACCAGTGACTCCCTACGCATTTCAGATATATTGGCTTCTTTTAGCCGCTCTGTTATTCTTTTCCGTCGCCTGTAAAGGGAGGGCCTGTCTCTTTCTATTTTACATCTACTCCCCCTTTTTCTTAGACGAATAAGCCTTGTGTATACATCGAGTGCCACCGAGTTAATCTGTTCTAGGCATAAGTTGGGGTCTGTGTTGCTTAGTATATCTTCCCAGCTTATATCGGTTAGGACTTGGTTTACTTGGTCCCACTTTATGTTTTTGTTATTGAAGTTGAATTTGGTGAATGCTCCCTCGTGACTAATCTCATTATGTCGGTCTGGGGCTCCTCGCATACATGTCTGAACCTCAATTATGTTGTGATCTGAGTATATTGTTTTTGATATGGTGACATTTCGTATCAGATCATCATTGTTAGTGAAGATGAGGTCTAGTGTATTCTCCAGTCTAGTAGGCTCTATTATTTGCTGGTTTAAATTGAATTTTGTGCAGAGAAGAGAAAATTGACTGAGAAGAGAAAATTGACTGAGAAGAGAAAATTGACTCTGAAGAGAGAATTGACTGTGAAGAGAAAATTGACTGTGAAGAGAAAATTGACTGTGAAGAGAAAATTGACTGTGAATAGAAAATTGACTTAGAAAAGAAAACTGACTGTGAAGAGAAAATTGACTGTGAATAGAAAATTGTTTGTAAAGAGAAAATTAACTGTGATGAGAAAATTGACTGATAAGAAAAAAATTGACTGAGAAGAGAAAATTTACTGTGAAAAGAAAATTGACTGAGAAGAGAAAATTGGCTCAGAAAAGAAAATTGACTGAGAAAAAAAAATTGACTTAGAAAAGAAAATTGGCTGAGAAAATTGACTGAGAAAAAAAAATTGGCTGAGAAGAGAAAATTGACTGTGAAGATAAAATTGAGTGAGAAGAGAAAACTGAGTGAGAAGAGAAAACTGAGTGAGAAGAGAAAACTGAGTGAGAAAAGAAAACTGAGTGAGAAGAGAAAACTGAGTGAGAAGAGAAAACTGAGTGAGAAGAGAAAACTGAGTGAGAAGAGAAAACTGAGTGAGAAGAGAAAACTGAGTGAGAAGAGAAAACTGAGTGAGAAGAGAAAACTGAGTGAGAAGAGAAAACTGAGTGAGAAGAGAAAACTGAGTGAGAAGAGAAAACTGAGTGAGAAGAGAAAACTGAGTGAGAAGAGAAAACTGAGTGAGAAGAGAAAACTGAGTGAGAAAAGAAAACTGAGTGAGAAGAGAAAACTGAGTGAGAAGAGAAAACTGAGTGAGAAGAGAAAACTGAGTGAGAAGAGAAAACTGAGTGAGAAGAGAAAACTGAGTGAGAAGAGAAAACTGAGTGAGAAAAGAAAACTGAGTGAGAAGAGAAAACTGAGTGAGAAGAGAAAACTGAGTGAGAAAAGAAAACTGAGTGAGAAGAGAAAACTGAGTGAGAAAAGAAAACTGAGTGAGAAGAGAAAACTGAGTGAGAAGAGAATTATCTAACAATGTACCTAACTTGTGTTTAAGTTAAAGTGATGAAATTAAACATTCTCTTTTAATTCATATTTTATCTTGAGTGTTTATTTTTCAACTTTTGTAGACTGATCACATTTTAGTGGTCAGGTTAAGTAAGGTTCGTCAGGAAGCAGGACAAGTGTCATTAAAGCTTTTGGTCATCTGACCGAGGCCTTCCACTGGCTTACCGGTCCACCCCCTTAAAAAAATATGGTCATAGTTATAACTCCGTTTTAGCAGATAAGTCATAAATTTCGACTCCACTGTAAGAATATTAACTTAAAAAATTACATTTGAAATTAACGAAGAGTCAAGTAAACAACTGTGTTAGTTGTGTATTGTGTTGCAGAGTGCACAGGTTCTTGTGCACTCACAGATAATGTTTATATAACTGTGTTGTGTATTGTGTTGCAGAGTGCACAGGTTCTTGTGCACTCACAGATAATGTTTATATAACTGTGTTGTGTATTGTGTTGCAGAGTGCACAGGTTCTTGTGCACTCACAGATAATGTTTATATAACTGTGTTGTGTATTGTGTTGCAGAGTGCACAGGTTCTTGTGCACTCACAGATAATGTTTATATAACTGTGTTGTGTATTGTGTTGCAGAGTGCACAGGTTCTTGTGCACTCACAGATAATGTTTATACAACTGTGTTGTGTAGTGTGTTGCAGAGTGCACAGGTTCTTGTGCACTCACAGATAATGTTTATACAACTGTGTTGTGTAGTGTGTTGCAGAGTGCGCAGGTTCTTGTGCACTCACAGATAGTGTTTATACAACTGTGTTGTGTAGTGTGTTGCAGAGTGCACAGGTTCTTGTGCACTCACAGATAATGTTTATACAACTGTGTTGTGTAGTGTGTTGCAGAGTGCACAGGTTCTTGTGCACTCACAGATAATGTTTATACAACTGTGTTGTGTAGTGTGTTGCAGAGTGCACAGGTTCTTGTGCACTCACAGATAATGTTTATACAACTGTGTTGTGTAGTGTGTTGCAGAGTGCACAGGTTCTTGTGCACTCACAGATAATGTTTATACAACTGTGTTGTGTAGTGTGTTGCAGAGTGCACAGGTTCTTGTGCACTCACAGATAATGTTTATACAACTGTGTTGTGTAGTGTGTTGCAGAGTGCACAGGTTCTTGTGCACTCACAGATAATGTTTATACAACTGTGTTGTGTAGTGTGTTGCAGAGTGCACAGGTTCTTGTGCACTCACAGATAATGTTTATACAACTGTGTTGTGTAGTGTGTTGCAGAGTGCACAGGTTCTTGTGCACTCACAGATAATGTTTATACAACTGTGTTGTGTGGTGTGTTGCAGAGTGCACAGGTTCTTGTGCACTCACAGATAATGTTTATACAACTGTGTTGTGTAGTGTGTTGCAGAGTGCACAGGTTCTTGTGCACTCACAGATAATGTTTATACAACTGTGTTGTGTAGTGTGTTGCAGAGTGCACAGGTTCTTGTGCACTCACAGATAATGTTTATACAACTGTGTTGTGTAGTGTGTTGCAGAGTGCACAGGTTCTTGTGCACTCACAGATAATGTTTATACAACTGTGTTGTGTAGTGTGTTGCAGAGTGCACAGGTTCTTGTGCACTCACAGATAATGTTTATACAACTGTGTTGTGTAGTGTGTTGCAGAGTGCACAGGTTCTTGTGCACTCACAGATAATGTTTATACAACTGTGTTGTGTAGTGTGTTGCAGAGTGCACAGGTTCTTGTGCACTCACAGATAATGTTTATACAACTGTGTTGTGTAGTGTGTTGCAGAGTGCACAGGTTCTTGTGCACTCACAGATAATGTTTATACAACTGTGTTGTGTAGTGTGTTGCAGAGTGCACAGGTTCTTGTGCACTCACAGATAATGTTTATACAACTGTGTTGTGTGGTGTGTTGCAGAGTGCACAGGTTCTTGTGCACTCACAGATAATGTTTATACAACTGTGTTGTGTAGTGTGTTGCAGAGTGCACAGGTTCTTGTGCACTCACAGATAATGTTTATACAACTGTGTTGTGTAGTGTGTTGCAGAGTGCACAGGTTCTTGTGCACTCACAGATAATGTTTATACAACTGTGTTGTGTAATGTGTTGCAGAGTGCACAGGTTCTTGTGCACTCACAGATAATGTTTATACAACTGTGTTGTGTAGTGTGTTGCAGAGTGCACAGGTTCTTGTGCACTCACAGATAATGTTTATACAACTGTGTTGTGTAGTGTGTTGCAGAGTGCACAGGTTCTTGTGCACTCACAGATAATGTTTATACAACTGTGTTGTGTAGTGTGTTGCAGAGTGCACAGGTTCTTGTGCACTCACAGATAATGTTTATACAACTGTGTTGTGTAGTGTGTTGCAGAGTGCACAGGTTCTTGTGCACTCACAGATAATGTTTATACAACTGTGTTGTGTAGTGTGTTGCAGAGTGCACAGGTTCTTGTGCACTCACAGATAATGTTTATACAACTGTGTTGTGTGGTGTGTTGCAGAGTGCACAGGTTCTTGTGCACTCACAGATAATGTTTATACAACTGTGTTGTGTAGTGTGTTGCAGAGTGCACAGGTTCTTGTGCACTCACAGATAATGTTTATACAACTGTGTTGTGTAGTGTGTTGCAGAGTGCACAGGTTCTTGTGCACTCACAGATAATGTTTATACAACTGTGTTGTGTAATGTGTTGCAGAGTGCACAGGTTCTTGTGCACTCACAGATAATGTTTATACAACTGTGTTGTGTAAAAGTAACTTTTAATGAACCAAGTTCAAATTACCTTATTTTTGTGTAGCATTATATCAAGGTAATTAGTGTTAAAACACTGAATGAGAAGGTTTATAATGTAAGATAAAGATATACTGAGAAGGTTTATAATGTAAGATAAAGATATACTGAGAAGGTTTATAATGTAAGATAAAGATATACTGAGAAGGTTTATAATGTAAGTTAAAGATATACTGAGAAGGTTTATAATGTAAGATAAAGATATACTGAGAAGGTTTATAATGTAAGTTAAAGATATACTTAGAAGGTTTATAATGTAAGTTAAAGATATACTTAGAAGGTTTATAATGTAAGTTAAAGATATACTGAGAAGGTTTATAATGTAAGTTAAAGATATACTGAGAAGGTTTATAATGTAAGATAAAGATATACTGAGAAGGTTTATAATGTAAGATAAAGATATACTGAGAAGGTTTATAATGTAAGATAAAGATATAATGAAAGGGTTTACAATTCAAATTAAAGATATAATCCTTTTGATCTCAAATTTTGGTACTTAATCATTATAGTTTTTAACAAAATACGTTTCCAAGAAATCTGTTTCATTGTTTGGAGAACATGTTAGAACATTGTTTGGTGAACATGTTAGAACATTGTTTGGAGAACATATTAGAACATTGTTTGGTGAACATGTTAGAACATTGTTTGGTGAACATGTTAGAACATTGTTTGGAGAACATATTAGAACATTGTTTGGTGAACATGTTAGAACATTGTTTGGAGAACATGTTAGAACATTGTTTGGAGAACATGTTAGAACATTGTTTGGAGAACATGTTAGAACATTGTTTGGAGAACATGTTAGAACATTGTTTGGAGAACATGTTAGAACATTGTTTGGAGAACATGTTAGAACATTGTTTGGAGAACATGTTAGAACATTGTTTGGAGAACATGTTAGAACATTGTTTGGAGAACATATTTGAAAAACAAATAATTCTGACGATCTCTGTGGTATTTTCCAGTCGATATTTACACTTTCAAATTCCGAAAGAATTGTTCATTTTAACAGAATGATCAGTTTTGTCTGAACAAGGTTAATTACTGATCATTGTTCCAACCGGTGTTATCTTGTTATCGTTGTTCAGGTGTTATCTTCAACACCTGGGAAGTAACACGTGAGATTACTACCCAAACTAAAATCCTTCTAACATGTTATGATTTTATATTTCTGGTATTAATTCCTCAGATATTTAACTAAACATTCGATTTTCTCTATAAATATTCACAAAATAACTTTCATTGTTTACGTAATTTTATTACGTATGTTAATTGACTGTTATAATAATAATAATAATAATAATAATAATAATAATAATCTTTATTTCTACAAATACATGATACAACTTATACATACCATAGCTGACATCAATTACATTCTGTATAGAAAGCAACTTAGGTTAATTTTGTCCCCAGTAGGCGACCCACACCACTGCTGTTAACACCTGGTACCTACTTGCTGCTAGTTGAAATGGGACAGCAGGTGTCTTAATTAAACAAGCCAGTGTTTCCACCCGTACCGGGGATCGAACCACGGACACTCAATGTTTAGGTTAGTTATTATATCTCTAATGAATTTAAATATCTTAAGTTAATTTAAACTCTTAATTTATTAACGTTTTCATGTAAATCAACTATTCGGTTTAGTTATAGCTTAAGTTTATATCAAATGTTCCATCTTTTACAGAGTCGCCGTATTTTGAGGTGCCGATTCAGAACGTGACGGCCCAGGTGGGCCGCACCGCTAAGCTCACTTGTGTTGTGGAGAATCTTGGCTACTACAAGGTGAGTTCTGGCTTCCCACTTGTCTTACCAGAATTATAATTACAACAATGTTGGTGTTACACTTCTACCCTGTGTCATCTTAGCTACTGTATGGTAAAGCTTTCACTTTTCGCCTGTTTCAGTGATAACTACTGCAAGGTATTACGTTTGTCATCTATGCACAAGGATTTCTGTAAACAAATTACGGCAGATCTATCACATTCGTCAACTGTTCCATGAATTTTTTGACTACAAGAAGAACCTGGATTTAGTTCGGTCGCTGCATTATGTGAGAAAGGTATCCTTGTATTACATGGTCCCCTTTACCTGTGTGAATGTGATAGGAATAGTGCACAGTGCGACATAATGCAGTTAAGATGTGAGGTGAATCTGAAACACACTCACAAGTTATCACGTAGAAAATAATGTCATAACTTTTATATCAAAAATGGCCAATTAGGACAGACACAACCATAAACTAATTCAAACTTTCCACTGAATAGGGCGTACTCTCTTTATCCCAGAGTGACCACTATCCTACTATGCACCAGCAGCACATTAATTCTGAAGCCATTCGGAAGATGTGTTATCAGTTGTGAGCTTTCATGTGCATGGTAAGAGTACGTCACAGAATATGTCATACACCCATATAGGCATGCACTCCTGACCACCAAACCAGGTGCTAAGAGTATAACGAGCGGGCCCCCTTGTTATGCTAACAACTTGGTTCAACGCAGCCACTCACAAGCTCTCTGGTACACTCGTGAAGCAACATTGGCGGACTTACCTCCAAGTCTGGCCGAAGACGATTCTTACCCTGTCTCTTACTTGCAAATTTCCTTCCTGTGCATATCCTCTGTAAATGTTGAACATATACTTGCATGCTATTGTGGTGAAGGAAGTATATATAAGTATTTACTCACTGCTGTCTTTTGCTCGTTCCTCAGTTCTACCTTGTTTATTGTGCTACAACCAGGTGTGCAGGCCATAAGACTACACAACCAGGTGTGCAGGCCATAAGACTACACAACCAGGTGTGCAGGCCATAAGACTACACAACCAGGTGTGCAGGCCATAAGACTACACAACCAGGTGTGCAGGCCATAAGACTACACCTGTGTTTGTAATACATTCGGATGAAACCCTCAGGAATTATAGAATGAAAAATATAATTTCTAGTTTCCCAGTTTCTTCAAAGAAAAGCAAAGTGAGGCCTACAAAGGCTGCAAAAAAATCCAAATCTTCCTCTAAGTAATACTGAGAAGTATTTAAGGATTGAGTAATTAGGTATATATATATATATATATATATATATATATATATATATATATATATATATATATATATATATATATATATATGTTAAGCAAACAGGTAATTAATATTTAGGATCCGGGTAATTAGCCTCATTATCCCAATCAATTATTGTACAAAAATCAGAGGAAAATTATCAAAATTTTCCACACTGTGGCCGGGTGGAGGTCATTGTAGATAACCTAAATCACTCCTCATTATAGACCATTCAAGTGAACTTGAACTGGAGTTGCTGTTCTCCTAGTAGACCTTATAATGACTTCTTCACCTTGAACATCATGGTCAGCGCCGTCTTCAATTACTCATCAGGTCACTTTCCCTTAGAGAATTATTTCCAATTTGTCGTATGCTATTTAATTCTAAGGGAATGAATTTATTATTAGTACAAAGAATTTTGTGACCACGACAGCACACAGACATTCCTAACAAAACCTTGTGAGTCTGGGTATAATATTAATATCTTGCCCAGTGGCTACAATGCTTGAGGTTGCTCTGAATTAATCAATACAATGTTGCCAGGTTGATTGTTGTGCATATTCACAGCTCCTGATGCACCATAAAAGTGTTCACAGAGAGTGAGAAGATATTCTTTGCACCACGCATTAGACCAATGAATAATCACCTAATCTAACACTTCCGTGAGCATTGTGTCTGTAGTTACCACGATATACGGGGATGCCTCAGTCATCCTTTTCTGCTGCTCTTCACTCTTATTCGTAATTCCATCTCCATTGGTGTATCACACCTTCAGTTTCCTTACTAGAACCGAATTCTGGGAGGTGGGAGGGGTTAGTGCTGACTGTGGGTGTTGTAGGCAGGTCTGGATATTATGGTAATCTGCTGGTGTGGCAGTATTGCTCAATAGGACTGTGAATGTGGAGTGTAGCTTGGCTCTTGTTATTGTGCTTGGTTGGTGTGAGGTGGTAGAGGTTGAAATGATGACGTGGGTGGGTCTGTGTGCGGTTGTGTTTGCTGTTCCCTTCAAGGATGTTCTCCCATGTCTGCCAGTACCTGCCTGGTCTCCCCTTCCTGCCTCTGGTGCATTCTTACTCTTTCTCTCAGTTGTTCCCTTTCTTTTTGTGTTCTGTTGCAGTCGAGGTACACTCACTGGTAGTTTTTGAAACCCGTTAATAGTGGCTTCTGTTGCAGGATTTTGTATTGTATCATTTCTGAATTGAATGCCAATCTGATTGGGGAGTTCTTTTCCCTCAACATCCACCCAAGTCTTTGAAAATTTATCAGTTGAGTCGTGTCCTCTCCTGTTACCATGATGATGCTCTCGATTTCTTTAATCTCCCCCTGACTTCTTTCAACATGTCTTCCCTTCTATCTCAGGAGGTCCATGAATAATGAGTGTCTTCTCCCTTTCCTCACCCCATTTTGTTTCCTTCTATATCTCTGTGCCTGTGTACTCACCTAAGTGTGGTTGCAGGGGTCGATTCATAGCTTCTGGTGTGTGAGTGTATGTATTCACACTTTCAGTTTGAGTAGGTGTATGACTGGCTGTGTTTGTACATATATATTTATGTGTTCATGTACATGTGAGTGTGAGAGTGTGCTTACGTGCGTGAGTGTTGTGTGTTGTGTGCGTGTGGTAGGTCGTTTGAGTTGTTATTTATAACCATTGACCCTGCTGACTGTTAAAGTATTCCTAACGTGTAATAACATGTTCCCTATTACTTAAGTAGAATATTGTTGGGCCTGCTTGATTAACGCACACGGAGTCTATTAACACACCATACCCCCGGCCGGGATTGAACCCGCGGTCATAGAGTCTCAAAACTCCAGCCCGTCGCGTTAGCCACTAGACCAGCTAGCCACAATAAGACCACTAGACCAGCTAGCCACAATAAGATTCATCCAACTAGGTATATTTCTACACCATAGGAAAGTTAGCACAGGCACCTCTGTGACCACAAATGCAAGTTTTTACAGACGAATCTCCAGCTAGCGTGGCCGTGACGAACTCTAGTTCAAGTCCCTTCACTGCCGTCAACATGACTTAAGAAATCGTAATGACACGATTGCAAATAAACCATACCCCCGGCCGGGATTGAACCCGCGGTCATAGAGTTTATTTGCAATCGTGTCATTACGATTTCTTGAGTCATGTTGACGGCAGTGAAGGGACTTGAGCTAGAGTTCGTCACGGCCACGCTAGCTGGAGATTCGTCTGTAAAAACTTGCATTTGTGGTCACAGAGGTGCCTGTGCTAACTTTCCTATGGTGTAGAAATATACCTAGTTGGATGAATCTTATTGTGGCTAGCTGGTCTAGTGGCTAACGCGACGGGCTGGAGTTTTGAGACTCTATGACCGCGGGTTCAATCCCGGCCGGGGGTATGGTTTATTTGCAATCGTGTCATTACGATTTCTTAAGTCTATTAACACACATCTACACGCCCTGACTGTTCGTTATTAGGTACCAGTTTCTCTGTCCTTGCTCAAGGTGAGAAAAGGAGAGTGGAACTCTCGTGTTCTAATTATCGCAGCTTAACAAGAGATAAAACAGAGTTGCCTTGCATCTGGCCAAGATGAGTCCTGGGTACCGTCTTGATGTGTGTGTTTGTACTCGACTATTTGTTGTTACAGGGATCAGATCGCATCTCCTGGACCAGCCACTTCGCTAGTTGCTACAAGGTTCACTCTCTCCCTGCTCCATGAGTTTTATCGTATCTCTTCTTAAAGCTATGTATGGATTCTGCCTCCACTACAGCACTCACCAGACTTCCACTTCCTGATAACTCTATGGCTGAAGAAATACTTCCAAATATCTCTCTGATTTATCTGAGTCTTCAGTTTCCCTTGTTGTGTCCCATCTCTGAAACATCCTGTCTCTATCCTCCTTATCAATTCCTGTCACTATTTTATATGTAGTTATCATGTCTCCTCTATCCCTCCTGTCCTATGTCGTCAGGTCAATTTCCCTTAACCTCTTCTCATTGGACATACCCCTTAGCTCTGGGACTAGTCTCATTGCAAACCTTTGCACTTTCTCTAATTTCTTGTAGTGCATGACTAGGTGCGAGTTCCAGACTGGTGCAGCATACTTTAGTATGGCCTGACGTACACTGTGTACAGAGTTCTGAATGATTCCTTACCGAGGTGCTGGAACCCTATTCTTGGGTTTTCTAATAGCCCTAATACAACAGTTATTTGGTTCATGTATGCTTCAGATGTGCTCGTTATTATACTCACCGCAGGATCCTTTTCTTTGAGTGAGATTTTCAGTCTTTGGCCCCTTAAACTGCACTCTGTCCACGGTCTTCTTTGCTCTTCCCCGATCTTCATAACTTTGCACTTGGTGGGGTTAAACTCTAGGAGCTAGTTGCTGGTCCAGGTTTGCAGCCTATCCAGATCCCTTAGTAATTCTGCCTGGTCCTCATCGGATTGAATTCTCCTTATTACCTTCACATTGTCTGCAAACAGGGACACTTCTAAATCTATCCCTTCCATCATATCATTCACATATACCAGAACAGCACAGGTCCCAGGACTGACCCCTGTGGAACCCCACTCATCACAGGCGCCCACTGTGGTACCTCGCCACGTACTATGACTCGTTGTTGCCTCCTTTTTAGGTATTCTCTAATCTATTGCAGTGCCTTCCCTGTTACACCTGCCTGATTCTCCAGCTTTTGCACTAATCTCTTGTATGGAACTGTGTCAAAAGCCTTCTTACAGTCCAAGAAAACGCAATCTATTCACCGTTCTCTCTCTTGCCTTACTGCCATCACCTTGTCATAGAACTCCAGTAGGTTTGCAATAAAAGATTTCCCTTCCCTGCAACCGTGCTGGTTGTCATGAATGAGCTCATTCCTTTCTAGGTGCTCCACCACTCTTCTCCTGAAAATCTTCTCCATGACTTTGGATACTATTCGTGTCAGTGAAACTGATCTGTAATTCAACGCTGCCTGCCTGTCTTCATTCTTAAAAACTGGGACTAGATTTACTGTGTTTCACACCTCGGGTAATCCCCCTGTTTCGATAGTGTCAAAGATTGTTGTTAGTGGTACACAGAGCACCTCTGCTCCCTCTCTCAGGACCCACAGAGAGCTGTCTGGCCCCATCGCCTTTGAAGTATCTAGTTCACATAGCAGTTTATTCATCCCTTCCTCGTTTATATGTATTGTGTCCAGCTTTTCGCAGTCCTTTCTGTCTCCACTGTAAATACTTCTTTAAATCTTTTGTTGAGCTTTTCACACGCTTGCTCAGCCTGATTACCTGGTTCTTAACTGTTTTCCTCTTGATGTGACTGTACGACAGTTTTGGGTCTGACTTGTCTTTTGCTGTTATGTCATTTTTTTGTATTGCCGTTGGGCCTCCCTGCTTATCTGTGCATATTCACTTCTGGCTCTTGTATTCACCTTATTTCACTGGGTCCTTTGCCTTCAATACTTCTTCTATTCCCTCGAGGACCTAGTCTTGTCCCCTCTACACCTCTGGGTGAACCAAAGGCTCATCCTGGCATTCTCATTGTTTCTGTTGCCCTTGGGAAAGAACCTCTCCTCTGCTCCTTGGATATTGTGTCACAAATGACATCATATCATTTACTAATTTTCTTGCCAATTCTCTTTCCCAATAAACCTCGTGCAGGAAGTTCCTCATGCCTGTGTAGTCACCTCTTTTGTAGTTTGGCTTGGTTTGTACTGCCCTCCTGCTTCCCTCTCCACGTGTAATTCTGCTATGTATTCGAAGCTCAGGACCACGTGATCACAAGCACAGAGAGGCCTTTCGTATGTGATATTCTCAAATTCTGAACTAGTCATGGTGAATACAAGATCCTATCTTGCTGGATCGTCCTCTCCTTTGTCTCTGGTAGTGCCCCTAGCATGCTGATGCAAGAGGTTTTCCATTACCACTAACATCTTAGTCCTCCACGTTTCTGGGCCCCCATATGGCTCCAGGTTTTCCCGTTCAATTTCCTTGTGACTGAAGTCACCCACATCCAGTAGTTTTGCCCTGCCCACGTGGACCCTTCCTGCCACTTCAGCCAGTGTGTCGACCATGTCTCTGTTACTCTCGTCAAATTCTTGTCATGGCCTCCTGCTGTTCGGTGGTGGGTTATACATAACTACAATCTTCACCTTGGGACTTCCAGTCTGAAGTGTTCCTATTATGTAGTCCCTTGCTTCTCCTCTCTCCCCCCTTGCCAACTTCTCAAAATTTAATTGTTTTTTGATGACTAGTGCAACTCCTCCACCCCCTCTATTCCCTCTGTCTTTCCTCAGGATCTGATAACCATTTGGAAAGATAGTGTCTGTAATCAGTCCTGTAAGCTTGTCTCCGTGAGAGCTACAATGTCTGGTGATACCTCTGATTCTTTCGTGCCACTCCTCCCACTTATTCGTTATTTTATCAATGCTGGTATACCAAACCTTCAGTTTCTTCTCCAGCACTGTATTCTGGGGGATTTGTGGGGGTTGAGGGAGTGGGAGACCTGGCAGGGTGCTGTGGGGTTCTACAGCTTTGGGAGGGGTGTGGGCTGTGAGTGTGGAATACAAAGTGTTTTGTGGTAATATGTTTGGTTGCTGGGTTCTGTGGGTGGTTCTATGGGTGGTTCTGTGGGTGGTTCTGTGGCTGGTTCTGTGGCTGGTTCTGTGGCTGGTTCTGTGGCTGGTTCTGTGGCTGGTTCTGTGGCTGGTTCTGTGGGTATTTGTGCTTTTTGTTATCTCTCGACTCTAGTTGTCCCCTACTAACTCTAGCCTTGTCTCTCTTTTTTGCTCCTTTCGTTTCTGTGTCCTCTCACTCAGTTTCTGTCATTCCTTTCTCGTTCTGTCGCGATCTAGAAACACTGGTATGTTTCGTGCACCATTTTTGTCTTATAATCATCTTGACTGGTCGATTTCTCCTCCTCGTGCACCTCCATATTCTCTGAAAATTTATCAGCTAATTCGTGTTCTCCTCTCCTTTTTGTTTGATGATATTTCAATCTCATTTTCTACTCTCTGCCGTCGTCTTCCATCATATATTTTTTCTAAATCTAAATTTGCTCAATTTGAATATATTTCTGTGAATTTTGCTTTTGGTTAGCTATTAGGAAAACTTTATTTACTTTTTCATTTATATTCGTCGCTCTTATCTCCTCTAATTCTTCTTTTTCAATAGTGTAAATTCACTATTAACAGCTTGTCTAACTTAGGAAATGTTTCTTATGCCGTAACGGTTGAGAAAACTGACAAGTGAAATCTGGTGCAGCATTAGAGAATCTTTACTGAGAAAATGTTTCACAAGTCAGTGACTTCTTCGGTCCAGTAAGGAAAAGAAATGTGAAAGATGAGAAGAATGAGGTAATCAGTCCCTCAGCCTGGAGTTGATATGTTCAGTCCATCAATCTTCAGAAAAGTACAGAAAATGCTCGGAGAAGTTGCTTATATATTGCAGTCAGGTCAGTAGAAGCAGGAGGCAGTCAAAATTGGACAAATCTACATGAGTGTAGATTAGATAAGAGTAGATGAATTCCCTGTATCAAGATACCAAGATGTTGCACAAGTGTCTGACAGATGTCAGACACTTGTGCAACACTCTCCTCAATCTCCTTCTCATCTTCCACAGTTCTCAGTATGGGACTGAAGCAGTCACTGGCTGGCGAAAGCTTTCCTCACTAAAGATTCCTAGATGTTTAAATGTTTCTCTTACACGGAAACACCGTTATCATCAGTCTACTAGCACTTAAGGTACCTATTTACACTAGGTGAACAAATGCAGGTAGTGTAGGAACAAACACCGTTATCATCAGTCTACTAGCACTTAAGGTACCTATTTACACTAGGTGAACAAATGCAGGTAGTGTAGGAACAAACACCGTTATCATCAGTCTACTAGCACTTAAGGTACCTATTTACACTAGGTGAACAAATGCAGGTAGTGTAGGAACAAACACCGTTATCATCAGTCTACTAGCATTTAAGGTACCTATTTACACTAGGTGAACAAATGCAGGTAGTGTAGGAACAAACACCGTTATCATCAGTCTACTAGCACTTAAGGTACCTATTTACACTAGGTGAACAAATGCAGGTAGTGTAGGAACAAACAATACTGTTGCGTTAAAATTACAAATATTATGATATTTTTTTCATGTAGAGTACATATGTGAATCATTAATATTTATTCATAGTACAAACACTCACATGTGATGAGTACAGTGAAGCATGGATGATGAGAGATGATGTTCCCTATTACACACACACACACACACACACACACACACACACATTGCAGTGATGTATAATCCACCACAGAACTGCAGGAGGCCAAGAGAGGAATATGAAGAGAGCAACAGAGCAATGGTGGACACACTTGCTGAGGTGGCAAGAAGAGCTCACTCCAGCAGAGCAAAGTTGCTGGTTATGGGGGATTTCAACCACAGGGAGATTGACTGGGAAAACCTGGAGCCACATGGGGGTCCCGAAACATGGAGAGCCAGGATGTTGGACGTGGTGCTGGAAAACCTCATGCACCAACATGTTAAGGACACTACCAGAGTGAGAGGGGAGGATGAACCAGCAAGATTGGACCTTGTGTTCACCCTGGGCAGCTCAGACATTGAGGACATCAAGTATGAGAGTCCCCTAGGAGCTAGCGACCACGTGGTTCTGTGCTTTGAATACATAGTAGAGCTGCAAGTGGAGAGAATAACAGGAGTAGAATGGAAAAAGCCTGACTATAAAAGAGGGGACTACATAGGGTTGAAGAACTTCCTGCGGGAGGTCCAGTGGGACAGAGAACTGGCAGGAAAGCCAGTAAATGAAATGATGGAATATGTAGCAACAAAATGCAAGGAGGCAGTGGAAAGGTTCATTCCCAAGGGCAACAGTAACAACGGGAAGACCAGAACAAGCCCCTGGTTTACCCGACGGTGTAAGGAGGCAAAAACAAAGTGCAATAGAGAATGGAAAAAGTACAGAAGGCAGAGAACACACGAAAATAGGGAGATCAGTCGCAGAGCCAGGAATGAGTACGCACAGGTAAGAAGGGAGGCCCAGCGACAGTATGAAAATGACATAGCATCGAGAATCAAGACTGACCCGAAACTGTTGTATAGCCACATCAGGAGGAAGACAACAGTCAAAGACCAGGTGATCAGAGTAAGGACAGAAGGTGGAGAACTCACAAGAAATGATCAGGAGGTATGTGAGGAGCTGAACAGGAGATTTAAGGAAGTTTTTACAGTAGAGACAGGAAGGGCTGTGGGAAGACAGCACAGAAGGGAACATCAAGAGGGAATATACCAACAAGTGTTGGATGACATACGAACAACTGAGGAGGAGGTGAAGAAGCTCTTAAGTGACCTTGACACCTCAAAGGCGATGGGACCGGACAACATCTCCCCATGGGTCCTTAGAGAAGGAGCAGAGATGCTGTGTGTGCCTCTAACCACAATCTTCAACACATCCCTTGAAACTGGGCAACTACCTGAGAAATGGAAGACAGCTAATGTAGTCCCCATAATTAAGAAAGGAAACAGAAACGAGGCACTAAACTACAGACCTGTGTCTCTGACATGTATTGTGTGCAAAGTCATGGAGAAGATTATCAGGAGGAGAGTGGTCGAACATCTGGAAAGGAACAAGATTATAAATGAAAACCAGCATGGGTTCATGGAAGGCAAATCTTGTATCACAAACCTCCTGGAGTTTTATGACAAGGTAACAGAAGTAAGACACGAGAGAGAGGGTTGGGTAGATTGCGTTTTCCTAGACTGCAGGAAGGCCTTTGACACAGTTCCCCACAAGAGATTAGTGCAGAAGCTGGAGGATCAGGCACACGTAAAAGGAAGGGCACTGCAATGGATAAGGGAATACCTGACAGGGAGGCAGCAACGAGTCGTGGTACGTGAAGAGGTATCACAGTGGGCGCCTGTTACGAGCGGGGTCCCACAGGGGTCAGTTCTAGGACCAGTGCTATTTTTGATATATGTGAACGACATGATGGAAGGAATAGACTCTGAAGTGTCCCTGTTCGCAGATGACGTGAAGTTGATGAGAAGAATTAAATCGGACGAGGATGAGGCAGGACTGCAAAGAGACCTGGAGAGGCTGGACATGTGGTCCAGTAACTGGCTTCTCGAATTCAATCCAGCCAAATGCAAAGTCATGAAGATTGGGGAGGGGCAAAGAAGACCGCAGACAGAGTATAGGCTAGGTGGACAAAGACTACAGACCTCACTCAGGGAGAAAGACCTTGGGGTGACCATAAC
Organism: Cherax quadricarinatus; assembly: GCF_038502225.1. Lineage (NCBI taxonomy): Eukaryota > Metazoa > Arthropoda > Malacostraca > Decapoda > Parastacidae > Cherax > Cherax quadricarinatus. The sequence continues at coordinate 1,281,859 of NC_091371.1, forward strand.
ACCGAGCACATCACCGGAGGCACACATCAACCAAATAACCGCTGCAGCATACGGGCGCCTGGCAAACCTGAGAATAGCGTTCCGATACCTTAATAAGGAATCGTTCAAAACACTGTACACTGTGTATGTTAGGCCCATACTGGAGTATGCAGCACCAGTCTGGAACCCACACCTGGTCAAGCACGTCAAAAAGTTAGAGAAAGTACAAAGGTTTGCAACAAGGCTAGTCCCAGAGCTCAAGGGAATGTCGTACGAGGAAAGGTTAAGGGAAATTGGACTGACGACACTGGAGGACAGAAGGGTCAGGGGTGACATGATAACGACATACAAGATACTGCGGGGAATAGACAAGGTGGACAGAGATAGGATGTTCCAGAGAGGGGACACAGGGACAAGGGGTCACAACTGGAAGCTGAAGACTCAGACGAGTCACAGGGACGTTAGGAAGTATTTCTTCAGTCATAGAGTTGTCAGCAAGTGGAATAGCCTAGCAAGTGAAGTAGTGGAGGCAGGAACCATACATAGTTTTAAGAAGAGGTATGACAAAGCTCAGGAAGCAGAGAGAGAGAGGATCCAGTAGCGATCAGTGAAGAGGCGGGGCCAGGAGCTGAGTCTCGACCCCTGCAACCACAATTAGGTGAGTACAATTAGGTGAGTACACACACACACACACACACACACACACACACACAAGATGTCACAATTGAAAATTGAAGACTCGGATGAGTCACAGGGATGTTTGGAAGTATTTTTTCAGCCACAGAGTTGTCAGGAATTGTAATAGTCTGGCAAGTGATGTAGTGGAGGCAGAAACCATACATAGTTTTAAGATGAGGTATGATGAAACTCATGGAGCAGGGAGAGGACGGACCCAGTAGCGATCAGTGAAGAGGCGGGGCCAGGAGCTGAGTCTAGACCCCCAGCAACCACAAATAGGTGGGTACTCGTGTATATATATATATATATATATATATATATATATATATATATATATATATATATATATATATATATATATATATATATATATATATATATATATATGCAATAAGATCACAGTAAACAGGTGATTTCGGAATATGCAAAACAACCACTCTGAAAAAATAGAGAAATTCCAAGCGCTTTCGTGACTACTCACATTATCAAGGAACCTATAGTTCCTTGATAATGTGAGTAGTCACGAAAGCGCTTGGAATTTCTCTATTTTTTCAGAGTGGTTGTTTTGCATATATATATATATATATATATATACATGTGTGTGTGTGTTTGTCTATCAGAAGATGGTGTCTATTAGTATCATCAACAGTGCTTTCTCCACTGATTACTACCTTCTCGCTAATAAACCCAAAAGCAATGAGAAATCTCTCTAACTTAGGGCACTCACATTTACGAATACTCAACTCAATTAACTAGTACCACCAGCCCAGGTATTTTTTAAATCCTGACTTCCTCTATTTTGGAAATCTTTAACTAAGCTAATCCTCCTAGGGTAGATAAAAGCATCAACGATGCAGAATAAAGGTATTTATTCCTGTGTCCTCAATATATATATAGTACTCTACCAGCATTATGAAAATTAACAAATGACTTTCATTACGTAGAATTCTGTTGGTTTCTTGGTTTCTAAATTTTCTGCAATATTTACATCAGAGATTCAGTTAGAATTATTAACTCAAGGAAAGTTATATGTGAGTCATGAAGGTGAGAAGGTGAGTAAAGGTGGTGATGAATATACATGACCTAAAGGTGAGTAAAGGCTGGTGATGGATATATATGACCTGAAGATGAGTAAAGGCTGGTGATGAATATACATATCCTGAGGGTGAGTAAAGGCTGGTGA
>NC_091371.1:1288698-1374398 GCF_038502225.1 Cherax quadricarinatus
CCTCAGGTTGTTCTTCAACTTTATATATCCTTGGTTAGGCTTCATTTAGACTATGCTGCACAGTTCTGGTCACCGTATTACAGAATAGATATAAATGCACTGGAAAACGTACAAAGGAGGATGAGAGAGTTGATCCCATGTATCAGAAATCTTCCCTATGAGGACAGACTGAGGGCCCTGAATCTGCACTCTCTAGAAAGGCGTAGAATTAGGGGGGATATGATAGAGGTGTCTGACCTCACTAGGTCAAGGCATTGGCTTAAGCCAGTGGGAGAATTGGACCTGCCTCGCATAGGCCAGTAGGCCTGTTGCAGTGTTCCTTCTTTCTTTGTTGTTATGTTCATGTTGCCTCTGGGCATCTCTCCTTATCCATGCATATTCGTTTCTGGCTCTTCAACTAGTCTCCATATTTTCCTGGCTCCTTTGTTTTCATTACTTGTTTCATTCTCTAGCACACTTAGTTTTGGCCTCTCTACAGCTTTGGGTGAACCAAAGGCTCGTTCTGGTCTTTCCATTGTTTCTGTTGTTCTTGGGTACGAACCTCTCCTCTGCCTTCTTGCATTTTGTTGTCACATATTCCATCATTTCATTTACTGATTTTGCCAGCACTGCTCTTTCCCACTGAACCTCATGCAGGAAGTTCCTCATGCCTGTAGTCCTCTCTTTTGTAGTTTTGTTTCTTACGTCCTACTCTTCCTGGTTTCCTCTCCATTTGTAACTCTACTATTATTCGAAGCTTAGAACCACGAGATCACTAGCTCGGAGGGGCTTTTCATATGTGATGTCCTCGATGTCTGAACTACTCAAGATGAATATGAGGACCAGTCTTGCTGGTTTATCCTCTGTTCTCTCTCTGGTAGTGTCCCTAACATGTTGATGCATAAGGTTATCGAGCCCCACCTCCATCATTATATCTCTTCACGTTTTTGGTCCCACATGTGGTTCCAGGTTTTCTCATTCTATCTCCTTGTGATTGAAACCACCGACAAGTGTGTGTGTGTGTGCATGTACTCATCTAATTGTACTCACCTAGTTGTGGTTGCAGGGCTCGAATCACAGCTCCTGGCCCCGCCCCTTCACCTGACCGCTATTCAGTCACTCTTCCCGCTCCGTGAGCTTTATCATACCTTATCTTAAAGCTCTGTATGGATCCTGCCTCCACTACATCACTACCCAAGCTATTCCACTTCCTGACAACTCTGTGACTGAAGAAATACTTCCCAACACCCCTGTGATCCATCTGAGTCTTCAACTTCCAACTATGACCCCTTGTGTCTGTGTCACGTATCTGGAACATCCTATCTCTGTCCACCTTGTCTACCTATAAGTATTTTATATGTCGTTATATCATCCCCTATCTCTCCTGTCTTCCAGTGTCGTCAAGTCTATTTCCCTAAACTTCTCCTTATAGGACATACCCCTTAGCTCTGGGACTAGCCTTGTTGCAAGCCTTTGTACTTTCTCTAGTTTCCTTACATGCCTGGCTAGGTGAGGGTTCCAAACTGCCGCTACATATTCCGGTATGTGCCTAACGTACACAGTGTAAAGGGTCCCTAAATGAGTCCTTATTTAGATGTCTGAATGCTGTTCTTAGGTTTGCTAGGCACCTGTATGCTGCAGCAGTTATTTGGTTGATGTGCACCTCAGGAGATGTGCCCGGTGTTATTCTCACCCCAAGATCCTTTTCCTTGAGTGAAGTTTGTAGGCTCTGGCCCCCTAGACTGTACTCCGTCTGTGGTCTTCTTTGCCCTTCCCAATCTTCATGACTTTGCACTTGGTGGGGCTGAACTCCAGAAGCCAGTTTCTGGACCAGGCCTGCAGCCTGTCCAGATCCTTTTGTAGTTCTGCCTGTTCCTCGTCCGATTTAATTCTCATCAACTTCACATCATCTGCAAATACAGACACTTCAGAGTCTATTCCTTCTGTTGAGGAAAATGCTACTAGCTAAGTCAAAGATTAAATAGTGGACTGTAGGGGGGGACTTAGCTTGATAGACAGCTCTCGCCTACACAGCCGTCCCTCAAGGTGATGTCTTGAGAAGCTGTCGTTGTTATCCCTCATGGGCTGGAATTAAATTATTATGTGTAAGTTTAATTACTCCTAGGGGGTGTTATTTCAGCATTTTTCATAACTGAATTCTGAATATACGTACTGGTGTGGGCTCGATGGCCCTCCAATAACCGGGGTATATGGTAATCTGTTTAGTATACAGAGTTCTCAACTGCGCTGTCAATGGAATCATCACACGCTAAACAGACTTATCTGGGTTTGTGTATCAGACCCTTATACCCAGGTATCAGTGTCTTAATTGAAGAATAGTGTCTTTGAGAACGTCCACGTCTTCCACAGTCTAGGAATATGTATACTGGTATACTATTTTACTCAAGGTTTGTCTTTCGTGGTAATGTCATTAAAGAAGGTGAACACACTTCTTGGTAATAGGTTTATAGTTATTATGGAGATTGTCTGAGGTACAGCAATGCACAATTCGCTTCCTTCGCTTATTCTTAGCGTGAAGTGGTCTTTACTGCACCATTATATACTGCAATCTGAAGACACCACAACACCCTACACCGTCACTGCCTCTAACCACAAAGAAAAAGCTGACCTAGCACATTTCCCCTCCTTGCCAAACTTCCACTGTGAAGCAATGCGGAATGCTTGATTTTTGCTGTCTTAAGCATAGACAACAATGTACATATTTAACATGGTAATAAAGTGGGTGCAGGATTTTCCTTAATTGTCCTGCTAAGGTAAGAGATTGATTGTCTCTTATTTAAACTACACTACTTGCAACACTGGTCTCTTGCAAGGAGCCGCATGACCATGTCACATGCTCGTACTGCATCTGGGATCAATTACTTGATGTAGCAGTAAAGAGGCTTGCCCCTTCTGAGAGATCTGGGCCCCTCAAGGCTGAAGGGGCTGATACCCCCATCCTGGAGAAATTTCTCCACATCTTCCGTCATGTTCACAAATACCAGAAACAGCACCGGTCCTAGGACTTATCCCTGTGGCACTGTGGCACCCCGCTGTTACAGGTGCCCACTCTGACATTTCGCCACGTACCATGACTCGCTGTTGTCTTCCTGACAGATATTCACTCTGTGTGTGTGTGTGTGTGTGTGTGTGTGTGTGTGTGTGTGTGTGTGTGTGTGTGTGTGTGTGTACTCACCTAGTTGTACTCACCTAGTTGAGGTTGCGGGGGTCGAGTCCGAGCTCCTGGCCCCGCCTCTTCACTGATCGCTACTAGGTCACTCTCCCTGAGCCGTGAGCTTTATCGTACCTCTGCTTAAAGCTATGTATGGATCCTGCCTCCACTACATCGCTTCCCAAACTATTCCACTTACTGACTACTCTGTGGCTGAAGAAATACTTCCTAACATCCCTGTGATTCATCTGTGTCTTTAGCTTCCAACTGTGTCCCCTTGTTACTGTGTCCAATCTCTGGAACATCCTGTTTTTGTCCACCTTGTCAATTCCTCTCAGTATTTTGTATGTCGTTATCATGTCCCCCCTATCTCTCCTGTCCTCCAGTGTCGTCAGGTTGATTTCCCTTAACCTCTCCTCGTAGGACATACCTCTTAGCTCTGGGACTAGTCTTGTTGCAAACCTTTGCACTTTCTCTAGTGTGTGTGTGTGTGTGTGTGTGTGTGTGTGTGTATGTGTTTATTTATGTACAAACATGTGGGTAATCTCAGTTCACCACTATCGAACACCAGACTGTTCGTATATTTCGTCTGAGGGTTAAGGTAGGTCACATCATCATCCCAGCAAAGGCAAGCCTTGTTACAGAGCATATCACAGTGTTGAAAGATCATAACAGTTGTTCCAGTCAGTCATGAACGAGACTGGCTGGAAATATACAGAATCATTTCCATTAACCACCAACTCATGCTAAGACTTTCCTTCTTTGTATCTGATAGACTTTTCACACTTGTGTTGAAGTTATTAGATTATATAGATTACATTTAAGCATGCAATATTTTATATTATTATCTCGACCTTAATAAAATCCCAGCATCTTCCCATAATTTTATTTTGACGATTACATTATCTATAAGTGCCAGTATACAATACATAGATTTAAAAATATATATATATATAAAAAATTATATCTGGCAAAGGAAAAATATTGATGTAAACTATTTTTCTTCTCTAGGATATATAGAGAAAATATTCCTTCAGGTGTTCCTGTAGTTAAAGTAATTCATTTAACTTAGGCCTATTTTATCTTTAATCAAAGTTTCCTGGTGACATTTACTTGAAAAAATGTGGTGTTATTGAACTACCAGTAAAAATGTTATTGAACTACCAGTAAAAATGTTATTGAACTACCAGTAAAAATGTTATTGAACTACCAGTAAAAATGTTATTGAACTTCCAGTAAAAATGTTATTGAACTTCCAGTAAAAATGTTATTGAACTTCCAGTAAAAATGTTATTGAACTACCAGTAAAAATGTTATTGAACTTCCAGTAAAAATGTTATTGAACTACCAGTAAAAATGTTATTGAACTACCAGTAAAAATGTTATTGAACTACCAGTAAAAATGTTATTGAACTACCAGTAAAAATGTTATTGAACTACCAGTAAAAATGTTATTGAACTTCCAGTAAAAATGTTATTGAACTACCAGTAAAAATGTTATTGAACTACCAGTAAAAATGTTATTGAACTTCCAGTAAAAATGTTACTGAACTACCAGTAAAAATGTTATTGAACTTCCAGTAAAAATGTTATTGAACTACCAGTAAAAATGTTATTGAACTACCAGTAAAAATGTTATTGAACTACCAGTAAAAATGTTATTGAACTACCAGTAAAAATGTTATTGAACTACCAGTAAAAATGTTATTGAACTACCAGTAAAAATGTTATTGAACTACCAGTAAAAATGTTATTGAACTTCCAGTAAAAATGTTATTGAACTTCCAGTAAAAATGTTATTGAACTTCCAGTAAAAATGTTATTGAACTACCAGTAAAAATGTTATTGAACTACCAGTAAAAATGTTATTGAACTTCCAGTAAAAATGTTACTGAACTACCAGTAAAAATGTTATTGAACTACCAGTAAAAATGTTATTGAACTACCAGTAAAAATGTTATTGAACTACCAGTAAAAATGTTATTGAACTTCCAGTAAAAATGTTATTGAACTACCAGTAAAAATGTTATTGAACTACCAGTAAAAATGTTATTGAACTACCAGTAAAAATGTTATTGAACTACCAGTAAAAATGTTATTGAACTACCAGTAAAAATGTTATTGAACTTCCAGTAAAAATGTTATTGAACTACCAGTAAAAACATTCTTAGGTGAGAAGTTGAAGTAATGGAGTCACATAAAATATTCGTACAATAATCGAAGCAAATTTAAGTAACAAAATGATTAAATGATGATTGTGCTGTACTTTCTGATATTAAGTATAAATATAGCGTTCAACAGGACTTTGACGGTGTGTGTGTTGACTCAATGTGTGTATTATCAGACTGATAGTGAACATAAAGTGCACAATAGCCTTGTTCATAGGTGTCATCAGAGTATTTATAATATTCATCATTCAAGCTCGAAGAGCTTGAATGGCTCGAAGAGCCATTTGCTGGGCCAGATTCCTTTCTTAGTCCTACCTGATCCTCGTCCGTTTGAATTCTTTGTTAATGCATCACGTCGTCTGCAAGAAGGGTCACCTCTAAATCAATCCCATCATGTCATTCACTTATACAAAGGAAGGGACGCATTAAAAACACATCTATTGGCTAATATTTACTGGTTTGTGTTGTTGACAGGTAGCCTGGGGTTACAAGGGGACTGGTGCAGTGCTGACTGTCTCCACACAGGTGGTCACCAACAACCCCCGTATCACCATCCAGCGGGAACAGCGCTCCACCTGGGTGCTCACCATCGCCAACATCACCATGCAAGACCAGGGACACTACTGGTGTCAAGTCAATACATCTCCACCTCGCTCCATCACCGGCTACCTGGCTGTTGCAGGTCAGTTACCAACGTACTCACGCACGAGCAACACAGAGGAAAAAATCTCACTCTGAATGCTTCTAGTTATGTCCAAGAACGACGAAATAATCATTCACAAGCAAGAAATAGATTTCTTAAGTAAGGGGAATATACATAAAAGGGTAACGAAGATATCTGCGAGGATATATGAAGTTGGAGAAGAGAAAATATCTGCAGCTAAAGCATATATAAAGTAGGGGAGAAGAAGATATCTGCAGTTAGTGATATACAAAGATAGGTAGAACACATAACAGGAGAAGAAAGGAGTGAACAGTTATCCAGAGTTTGACGAAAACAACAATAAAAAGAACAGAAATTAACTTTCATCCAGAAAGTAAACTAATACAGTGTGTGGGTGTGTTCATGGCCATGTTCTATGTTCATGGTGATGAAGGTTTGTTCTTTTGGTGATCTGTTCTTCGTGGTGATGAGGGTCTGTTCATTATGATGGTCTGTTCTCCATGGTGATGATGGTCTGTTCTCCATGGTGATGATGGTCTGTTCTCCATGGTGATGGTCTGTTCTTCATTGTGATGGTCTGTTCTCCATGGTGATGATGGTCTGTTCTCTATGGTGATAATCTGTTCTCCATGGTGTTCTGTTCTTCATGGTGATGGTCTGTTCTCCATGGTGGTCTGTTCTTCATGGCGATCTGTTCTTCATGGTGATGATCTGTTCTTCACGGTGATAATGGTATGTTTTCCATCTCATGAATATTATTGACCTCTCCCTCTCTTTCCAATTCTTTTACCTCCTTATCCCAGGATCTGATTTAAGCATCTCCTCTGTTGCTTCCTTTATCTCTCAGACACTCCAGTGGCCTGATATTACATTTACAAAGGGCTTTTTAGCTCCTTCCTCTCCTTCAGCCCCTCACTGTCCACTAGTGTTTCTATTTCTACCACCTTGCTCCTTTCAGTCCTCGTCTTTATATCCTGCTTCAGTACTTCCAGTTCTTCCTCCAGACTCTGTATCTTTGTCTCAGCAGCTACAGCTCATAATTCCCACTTCTTGCTCTCTTCAGAAATCTTCTTTTAGTCTTTTTTCCCATTCTCATTCCATTTTGTTCTTGAGTCTTTCTACCCATTCTTCCTCTAGACCAGCCATCCTCAGTTCCTTTGTCTTGTATGTCCTCCCTTCCCATGTAATATTTTATGTTTTATCCTGTTAGAATGTTCTAGTTCCTGGAGTCTGTAAACGTTGTGTTGAGGTGTTGCAGGGGTCGATTCATAGCTCCTGGCCCCATGTGTGCGTGCGTGTGTGTGTGTGGGTGTGTGTGTGTGTGTGTGTGTTGGTTTGAAATGCTCATACCAACATAATCCACAATCTCACAGTCATGCTAATACATTAACACACACAAACTCAAACACACAGGCTATCACAGACACACCCACAAACTAATCCTCACACACACACACACACACACACACACACACACACACACACACACACACACACACACACACACACACACACACACACAGGTGGGACACAAAAAACAAGGGGTTACAATTGGAAGTTGAAGACTCTGATGAGTCAAAGGGATGTTAGGAAGTATTTCTTCAGTCATAAAGTTGTCAGGAAGTGGAATAGTCTGGCAAGTGAGATAGTGGAGGCAGGAGCCATACATAGTTTTAAGACGAGGTATGATAAAGCTCATGGAGGAGGGAGATTGACCTAGTAGCGACCAGTGAATAGGCGGTGCCATTAGCTGTGAATCGACCCCTGCAACCACAATTAGGTGAGTACAACTAGATGAGAATACACACACAAACAAACACACACACACACACACACACACACACACACACACACACACACACACACTCACACACACACACACACACACAGATGGAACACAACAACAAGGGGACGCAGTTGGAAGCTGAAGACTCAGATGAATCACAGAGATGTTAGGAAGTATTTCTTCATTCACAGAGTAGTCAGGAAGTGGAATAGTTTGGGAGGCGATGTGGTGGAGGCAGGATCCATTCAGAGTTTTAAGAAGAGGTATGAAAAAGCTCATGGTGGAGCAGAGAGAGGGGGGACCCAGTAGCGATAAGTGAAGAGGCGGGGCCACGAGCTATGACTCGACCCCTGCAACCACAACTAGGTGAATGCAATTAGGTAAGTACACACACACACACACACAGGTGCTCCACCACAAAGTAGTGGATCACCTAGAAAGGAATGAGCTTATCAGCGACAGCCAGCATGGTTTCAGGGATGGGAAATTCTGTGTTACAAATGTACTGGAGTTCTATGACATGGTGACTGCAGTAAGACAAGAGAGAGAGGGGTGGGTAGATTGCATTTTCTTGGTCTGTAAGAAGGCGTTTGATACAGTTCCACACAAGAGATTAGTGCAAAAGCTGGAGGACCAGGCATGGATAAAGCACTGCAATGGATCAGGGAATACCTGTCAGGAATACAACAGCGAGTCATGGTACGTGGCTAGGTGTCACAGTGGGCGCCTGTGACCAGCGGGGTTCCACAGGGGTCACTCCTAGGACCGGTGCTGTTTCTGGTATATGTGAACGACATGACGGAAGGGATAGACTCATAACTGTCCCTGTTTGCAGATGAGGTGAAGTTGATGAGAGGAATTCAATCAGACGAGAACCAGGCAGAACTACAAAGGGATCTGGACAGGCTGCATGCCTGGTCCAGGAACTGACTCCGAGAGTTCAACCCCACCAAGTGCAAAGTCATGAAGATTGGGGAAGGGCAAAAAAAACCGCAGACGGAGTACAGTCTAGGGGACAAGAGACTACAAACCTCACTCAAAGAAAAGGATCTTGGGGTGAGTATAACACCGGGCATATCTCTTGAGGCACAGATCAACTAAATAACTACTGCCCGAATGGGCGCCTAGCAAACCTCAGAACAGCATTCCAACATCTTAATAATGAATCGTTCTGGACCCTGTACATTGTGTACGTTAGACCCAGTTTGAAACCCTCACCTAGCTAAGCATGTAAGGAAACTAGAGAAAGTGCAGGTTTGCAGCAAGACTAGTCCCAGAGCTAAGGGGTATGTCCTACGAGGAGAGGTTAAGGGAAATCGACCTGACGACACTGGAGGACAGGAGAGATAGGGGGGATATGATGACGACATGTAAAATACTGAGAGGAATCAACAAGGTGGACAGGATGTTCCAGAGATGGAACACAACAACAAGGGGTCACAGTTGGAAGTTGAAGACTCAGATGAATCACAGGGATGTTAGGAAGTATTTCTTCAGCCACAGAGTTGTTAGGAAGTGGAATAGTCTGGGAAATAATGTAGTGGAGGCAGGATCCATACATAGCTTTAAGAAGAGGTATGGTAAACCTCATGGATCTGGAAGAGTGACATAGTAGCGACCAGTGAAAAGGCGTGGCCAGGAGCTGTGACTCGACCCCTGCAACTACAACTACGTGAGTACAGCTAGGTGAGTACACACACATACCTCTACACAAAGTTTACAGACTCCAGAAACTAGAACATTCTGAGAGTATAAAACAAAAAATGGGACCTCAAAAGAGAGGACGTAAAGGCCAGGAGACCGAGGATGTCTGGTCTGGAAGAAGACTTGACACACACTCACACAATGTGTGTGTCTCTGTACGCACGTGCTTGTGTTCACGCGTGTTTGTGTATTCATTTGTGTGTGTGTGTGTGTGTGTGTGTGTGTGTGTGTGTGTGTGTGTGTGTGTGTATGTGTGTGTTTGTGTTTGTGTACTCGCCTGCATGTACTCACCTATATGCCGTTGCATGGGTTGAGCCCCGGTTCTTCACTGGTCGATATTAGGTCACTCTCTCCCCACTCCTAGAGCGTTATCATACTTATTCTTTAAGCTGTGTATGGAATTTCCCTCCTCTACTTCACTCTCCAGGTTATTCCACTTCCTGATAATTCTATGCCTAAAAAATACTTCCCAACATCTCTATGATTCATCTGGGTTTTCAATTTCTAATTGTTTCTCCTTGTTCCTGTGTCCCATATCACATTCGAACCCTGACCACTTTGTCAATTCCTCCTCTAGTGTTATCAGGTTGAGTTTCCTTAACCTCTCCTCGTAAGACATACCCCTCAGCTCCGGAAATAGTCTTGTTGCAAACTTTTGCGCTTTCTTCAGTTTCTTGACTTGTTTAACTAGGTGTGGGTTCCAAACAGGAGCTGCATACTCCAGTATGGGCCTGACATACACAGTGTACAGTGCCATGAATGACTCCTTACTTTGATGTCAAGCTCCCACATGCTGCAGCAGTTATTTTATTGATGTGTGCCTCAGGGGGCATGTTCGGTATTATGTTTATCCCAAGATCCTTTTCTTTAAGTGAAGTTTACAGCCTTTGCTCCCCTAACCTGTACTCCTTCAGCGGTCTTTTCTTGTCCTTCCTCAATCTTCATGACTTTGCACTTGCTGGGGTTGAACTTCAGGAGCCATTTGTCGGACCAAACCTGTAGCCTATACAGATCCCCTTGTAATCTTTCCTGATCTTCGCCCACCTGTATTCTCCTCATCAGTTTCACATCATCAGCAAACAGTAATACTTCTGAATCTATTCCATCCATTATGTCATTCACGTATACAAGAAACAGCACCGGACCTAGGACTGACCCTTGTGGAATCCCACTGGACACATGCTCCCACTCTAACACTTCATCACGTATCAGCACTCGTTGTTTCCTTCCCGTCAGGTATTCCCTGATCCACTGCAGTACTTTCCCTACTATACCTGAATGTTCCTCTAATTTTTGAACCAGTCTCTCGTGTGGTACTGTGTCAAAAGCCTGTTTGCAATCCGAAAAATACAATCTACCCATCCCTCTCTCCTGTCTTACTTCTGTTACCTCATCATAGAACTAAAATAGATTTGTGACACAGGATTTTCCATCCCTGAAGCCATGCTGATTGTCATGTAAGAGCGCGATCCTATCGATGTGTTCCACCACTCTTCTCCTGATAATCTTTTCCATGACTTTACATACAATACATACTAGTGACACTGGTCTGTAGTTTAACCTTGCCTGTCTGTCTCCTTTCTTAAAAGTTGAAAGTACATCTTCTGTCTTCCACACCTCAGGCAATTTCCCTGTTTTGATAGATTTATTGAAGATTGCTGGTAGCGACATAAACAGTTCCTATGTTATCTGGGCGCACTGCCTTCGAGGTATCTAGTTCACCTAGCATTTTCTTCACTACCCCTTTGGTTATGTGTATTGTGTCCAACACTTGCTGGTGCACCCTACCTCCACAGTTTGTGGAAGCATTTCTGTCTCTACTCTGAATACTTATCTTAATCTTGTGTTAAGTTCATCACATACTTCCTGGTCACTGTCTGTGAGCTCCCCTCCTTCTTTCCTCAGCCTGAGTACCTGGTCCTTGACTGTTGTTTATCTCCTGATGTGACTCTATAACAACTTTGTTTCAGATTTGACTTTTGACTTTTGATGTTAGAAGCGATCAAGGTCCCAGGACCTAAACGTTTTCTAATAAATATGTCATAGTGTTTGCTTACGTGTCTTTCTAAACCAACCTGTCGGTATTTATTACCAAAGTTTATACCACTTTTGACGCTATGTCATTCTCGTATTTCTTCTGGGCTTCTCTCCTTATCCCTACATACTCGTTTCTGGTTCTTTTGCTCAGCTCCTTGTTTTCTTGAGTCTTTGCCTTCTATACTTTTTCTATGCTCTAGCACAATTGGCTTTGGCCTCTTTACACCTCCAGTTAAACCATGCTCACTCTGGTCTTACCATTTTTTCTGTTACCCATAGATATGAACTTCTCTGCCTCCCTACACTTATTGGTCACTAGTTCCACCATTTCATTTACTGTTTTTCTCTCTAGTTCACTTTCACACTGCACTTCATGTTCTTTTTTTTTTTTTTGAAGTTTCGCTTCTCCCATCCTTCTCGTGCTGCTGCATTCTCCACTGTTAGCTCTACAAGGTATTCAAAACTCAGGACGTCGTGATCACTAACGCCAAGAGGCCTTTCGTGTGTGATATCCCCTGTGTCTGAACCGTTCAAGCTGAATATGAAATCCAGCCTTGCTGCAGCATGCTCTCTCTCTCTCTCTCTCTCTCTCTCTCTCTCGCTCTCTCTCTCTCTCTCTCTCTCTCTCTCTCTCTCTCTCCCTCTCTCTCTCTCTCTCTCTCTCTCTCTCTCTCTCTGGGTGTATCCCTAATATTTTGGTGCATGAAGTTCTCCAGTGCTGTCTCCAACATCTGAGCCCTCCACGTTTCTAGTCTCCCATGTGGCTCCAGGTTTTCTCAGTCTATCTCTTCATGATTAAAGTCCCCCATGACGAGTAAATTTGGCCTACCCACATGAGCCATTCTGGCCACTTCAGCTAGTGTATCCACCATTGCTCTGTTGCAATCATCACACTCTTGTCTTGGTTTCCTGCGATTCAGTGGTGGGTTATACATCACTGCTATCATTACCTTTGGAACCCCAGTCTGAAGTGTTCCTAAAATGAATTCACCTGATTCCCATCTGTCAATTCCTCCCATTTATTCAAAACTCCACTAGTTTTTGATGAGCACTGCCCATCCTCCTCCTCCTCCTCTGTTCAATCTGTCTTTCCAGTTGGTGTGAGTGCATCTGTTATCATCCCTGTAAGTTTTGTTCTGTTAGTGCTGTGATGTCAGGGGGATGCATCACTGATTCGTTCTTGCTACTCCTCACTCTTATTTGTTATTCCATCTGCACTGGTGTACCATACCTTTAGCTTCATTTCCAGTACTGTATTTTGAGAGGTGGAAGAGGATGGTGCAGGCTGGGAATGTGGAAGGCAGGGCGGAATATTATGGAAGGCTGCTGTGATTGTGATAGTGTTTGGGGGGGGAAGGGGCTGTGGAATGTGATTTATTTCTGGTTATTGTATTTGGTTGATATGGAGTGACAGGGGTTGAGAGGATTCTGTAAGCATGCGTATTTGGTGTCCTCCCGGAGGCTGAGTTTTCCTGTCTGTCATTGCCTATCCTGTCTCTATTCAAGAACAGTATTAGGCATCGAGGTAGGGACCTCGGAGGTGAGGGCTGCAAAAGAGTTAGAGATAGAGGTGACAGAGGAAGTTGTGACACTAGAGACAGTTGAACTAGGTACTACCGAGGTTGGAAGTCTCTTAGTAACTCTAGAATAAGAAAGTCGTGGAAGTCTCCCCTGGAGGCGACTGCCATGGCATATGTGAAACCTTCTTTCTCTTTGTGACAACGAATTTCTCGTTCATTTACGTAAACTTGGCAACGGAGAGAAAAAGCCAGGTGAGCCTCATTACAATTAAGACAAGAGGGAATCAAGTTGCAGGATGTAGCTGTATGTTCTTCAACACCACAGGCTAGACACTCTGTCATGGACCTGCAATATTTTGCTGGGTGGTCAAAACTCCAGCAATTTCTGCACGTTTGTGATGTAGGGACTTAAAGCCGTCTCCAGCATTATAAACTGAGGACGGAAGCTCACGACAGTCAAAAGTTAAGCAAGCGTCTCCGCCTGAGACCAGATATATATACGTGTCTGCTTTGAGAATTGGGACGTCTTGGACCTCGAGTTGTTCGAGAATGTCGTCACCACATGTCTGGAAGTTGTGTTGAACAATGGTATGAGGTACAATGACGATACCACTACAAGAATTGAGAGAATTGTGTTTTAAATTGTTACTGTGGTAAAGAGAGAAAGATCGTGGGCTTGGCCAGCATTGTGCACCGTGACTATGCGTGCACTGCTCTTGATAGCATAAAATTTAATATTTCGACCAACATGTCGTAGGAGCGCTTTGCCGATATTAAGATCTGAAGGACAGTCAGTTGGAGATGTCGGTTGTAGAGTAAAAATCCTTAGTCTATTGTGACCTTTGAAACGTAGTGTGTAAGGGAAGCGAGAATCGTGCCGGTCTTTCCTGGGCAGAGTGATAAGTAATAGACGTGTCATCAGATAATGGTCTTGGCCGTTTAGGTGTGGGACCGGAGTTGGTTCGACTTGAGATGGGCGGGTGATCCGAGTATTGTCGCACAATAAGAGGGAGAAGCCAGAAGTATGGTCAAAGAAATGCGGAGGTCGGATGTATGGAAGGAGTCAGGTGGAACGTCGGCACCTGGAGCTGGTGACGAAACGACACCAGCAGAAGGTACAGGGGCATTAGAAAGGTCCAAAGAATGATCACATAACGAAATAAGGTCGGAACAGGGTGTGGTAGCAGAATGGGGTCCGGGAGGAGGTTGTTCATGGATTTGGAACTTCATGGTTATGTCATTTCTTTCATTTTATTTTTAGAAAACAAAGGAAAAAAGGAAAGAAAAAGGAATAAAAAAAAGTGGGGGACGTGGAGGGATAGCTCCTAGGAGGAATGAAAGGGCCGTAAATCTCCCTCTGCGCCCAAGAGTGCCCCAGCACCCCAAGTAGTGCAGATGAGGCATGGAACCCTTGCCATACCCTACCCTTCATGCCAGTAAACCAGCAATCCGCGATAGCAACCTCACATCTACTGAGCCACACCCGTGGACAAGAGAGTGAGCAGCGGATACCCGCCACAAAGTATACCTCCTTCGTCCACCACCTCCCAGAATCCGAGATGCAGCCTCCATAAATACACCCATCACCCGAAAGACACCCAAAGCCGCCACCTGAGAACCGGAGAGGGAATGGGACATTCCCAGTTGATCCAAATTCCACGGCAAACTACACCACCACCACGAAGCTCAACGGAATGGGTTGGAACACTGTACACTTTCCCCTACCTAGGAACTAAAGGCCTGAGGGAAGAACCCCAAGGTTGAAAACGAGAAGGGGATAAGGGAGGGATAGGGATAGGAGGAGGAGGAAAGGGAGGGAGGGATGGGGAAGATGGGATAGGGAAGGGGGGGACTGGGGGGAGATTAGGTTTGGACTCAGGAAGAAGACCAAAAGGTCCAATTCCTCAGACTAATAGCCTCTTTACCACTTTACCTCTTTACCTCTTTACCTCTTTACCCCTTAAGGGATCTAATAAATTAATATTTGAGCATGTACTCACCTGTCGTACTCTCTGCCAGAGCCTCCCGTCTTGGACGGTGGAGACGAAGAGGTGACAGTAAACAGAGGAGCTTCAGCCAACCTGACATGCCGCGCCCACGGCACGCCCACGCCCACCATCAGGTGGGTCAGGGAGGACTACGACCGCATCAGGATCACCCATACTCACTTTGGTAATATATATGTGGGTACTCACTTTGTGTGTTATCATTCTCTCTCTCTCTCTCTCTCTCTCTCTCTCTCTCTCTCTCTCTGTCTGTCTATCTATCTATCTATCTATCTCTCTCTCCCTTTCTTTCAATTATGAAAATAGCATAATAAATTTTAGTAACCTAGATACTCACCTAACCTCACCTAGTCAGGGGGATATATTTCAGTCTGGTTCTACAAAATATATCACAGATGAATGCAAATATATTTAGCAATATTTAAAGTCAATGATTTACTTTCATTTCAGTCTGATTTTCGTCGAGTTTGTGTATGAACAAACTCGACGAGCCGTGCGGGTTGACACCAGCCGTGGCCTCACTGTGAGGCCACGGCTGGTGTCAACGAGACCCCAGATAAGTATGGGCGCCTAGCCGCAGGTAGACGATGTTTCCCTATACCCCGGAGAACCAGGCTTGTTTTCAAAGTTCGTGGCAGAGAACTGTGTACTCTAATACAGAGTTTGCAAGTTCGAGTCCTGCTCTGGACGTAGAGATGATGTTTATAAATAATTTCACCTGTTTGTGAATTGTTAAGCATATATATGTCGTAAAACTTGCGATTGAAAGCAGTGAAGAGATTTTTCGAGGATAGTGAGGCCCAGGTTAGAGTATGTAGGCGAGAGGGAGATTATTTCCTAGTAAAAGTAGGCCTTAGACAAGGATGTGTGATGTTCAGGTGGTGGCAAGAGGTGTGGGGTTAAAAGATAAAGAATCTTTCACAAAGTGGGAGTTGTCACAGTTGCTCTTTGCTGATGACACTGTGCTTTTGGGAAATTCTGAAGAGAAGTTGCAGAGGATGGTAAATAAGTTTGGTCGGGCATGTAAAAGAAGAAAATTGAAAGCGAATATAGGTAAGAGTAAGGTGATGATGATAAAAAAATAGGTAACGAAAGATTGGATATCAGATTGGAGGGAGAGAAATTGGAGGAGGTGAATGTATTCAGATATTTGGGAGTGAACGTGTCAGCAGATAAGTCTATGAAAGATGAGGTGAATCATAGAACTGACGAGGGGAAAAAGGTGAGTGGTGCGCTGAAGAGCAGTGGTGGGCACAGCTAACCGAGAAGTTAGCTTTACTAACCGCTAATCGCTAACTAAAAAAATTAGCTCTAACGGAAGTGAACGCTGAACACTAACCGCTAACTTTTTCACATGAATTCAAATTCGGTTTAGTTTCCTGGTCTTCCACTTTTATTTTTAAGACTTTTCGAACAGACCTGGAGAGCTTCCTAATAAGATATAGATTGTCAAGGTCATATGATGATCAAGTGTCGATAGTGCGAAATAGTGATTGTTTAATTTTGCAATGCAAGCGATCGACAAGGACACACTTGTCGATCGTACTTGTCGATTGTTTACAATCATGATAATATGATTCCATGAATCATGATGATAGCTTTGAAGCTACCTTGTACAAGATCTTGATTACAAGGTCACTTACATACCTTGTACAACATCTTGATTACAAGGTCACTTACATACCTTGTACAAGATCTTGATTACAAGGTCACTTACATACCTTGTACAAGATCTTGATTACAAGGTCACTTACATACCTTGTACAAGATCTTGATTACAAGGTCACTTACATACCTTGTACAAGATCTTGATTACAAGGTCACTTACATACCTTGTACAAGATCTTGATTACAAGGTCACTTACATACCTTGTACAAGATCTGGATTACAAAGTCACCTACGTACCTTGTACAAGATCTTGATTACAAAGTCACTTACATACCTTGTACAAGATCTTGATTACAAAGTCACTTACATACCTTGTACAAGATCTGGATTACAAGGTCACTTACATACCTTGTACAAGATCTGGATTACAAAGTCACCTACGTACCTTGTACAAGATCTACATTACAAAGTCACTTACATACCTTGTACAAGATCTGGATTACAAAGTCACCTACGTACCTTGTACAAGATCTACATTACAAGGTCACTTACATACCTTGTACAACATAGTTTGTACCTTGTGTTCAACATAGTTCATACTTGTGCTTGAGTGTTAAACATGGTTCATACTTGTGCTTGAGTGTTAAACATGGTTCATACTTGTGCTTGAGTGTTAAACATGGTTCATACTTGTGCTTGAGTGTTAAACATGGTTCATACTTGTGCTTGAGTGTTAAACATAGTTCATACTTGTGCTTGAGTGTTAAACATGGTTCATACTTGTGCTTGAGTGTTAAACATGGTTCATACTTGTGCTTGAGTGTTCAACATAGTTCATACTTGTGCTTGAGTGTTCAACATAGTTCATACTTGTGCTTGAGTGTTAAACATGGTTCATACTTGTGCTTGAGTGTTAAACATGGTTCATACTTGTGCTTGAGTGTTCAACATAATTCATACTTGTGCTTGAGTGTTCAACATAGTTCATACTTGTGCTTGAGTGTTAAACATGGTTCATACTTGTGCTTGAGTATTCAGCATAGTTCATACTTGTGCTTAAGTGTTCAACATAGACTCATCACTAGCATCAAGACATTTAGGATTGACTATCAGTGTTGACGAGTTATTCATGATAGATCCATACATCAGTGAACTACCAGACGTCGTGACTGTTACATGTCTTTGACATGTAACAGTCACGTGTCTGATGTTACATGTCTTTGATATGTAACAGTTACGTGTCTGGTGTTACATGTCGTTGACATGTAACACCAGACAATGCCGGTGCCGTAACAACATTGTCTTCTGGATATTATTTGAAAATGTTTATAAATGTTACATGTCTCGTGTATTCTGGGAATTATATCTACAATATTCTCAATTTGGGTTTCAATGTAGTTTTTCCTCTGCCTTCCACTTCACCTGAAAACTAAAACGTGTTTATTTTCTGCGTTTTATCTTATATCTTACATATATAAAACCAATGGCCACCGGAAATTTATAAGCATAATTATATTTGAAATTTCAGGAAGATTTCAAAGAATAAGGGAAAGTTATAAAAGGAAATAGAGAAAAATGATGAAAACCGAGAGAAGCAAATTCACGGAAAAATATGGCGTCATAAAAAATATTAGGGTGAGGATGGCAGATGTTTGGCCAAGGTTGTTTTCCTTCGTGTAGCGCAGCCCGAACAGCATCCAGTGAGATAAATCACCGTCACCAAAATTTGTACAGGTCTTATTAGCATGGAATTCATTATAAAGCATTGTGGTTCAAACGTGTCTAACGTGAATACAAAATATTTGATAAGAAGATAGCCGGTGATAGAGAAGAGGAGCATCGGGGCAACCTTAGTGACGACCTCAAAAGTACCAAGCAGCGTCCGTCGGCGTGCAGCTAAGCAAACCAGATATTAGCCTTTAAAGCTAGAAACATTAAGTACAAAACCTCAGACAATTTATGACTTTATAAGATGCATTTTTAAAACCGTATCTTGACTTCTTTTGATCTGTACTGTACATTACTGTACATTATACTCTGGGTGTGGTGTACACGATGTACTCATTATTCCTTGGGTGTGGTGTACACGATGTACTCATTATTCCTTGGGTGTGGTGTACATGATGCACATATTATTTTCTGGATGTGGTGTATTTATAGAGTAGATGATGACTTTTGACCTCTGAGTCGTAAATCTAGGTGACCTCGCTTGACCTCCGACAGTGACGTATATGTGAGACCTCCCTTCACCCCTACAGTGACGGACTACATTGGTAGCTCACTACTGCTGCAGGATGTGACGCAGCGCAGCGCCGGCGGTTACCTATGCATCGCCAGCAATGGCCATCCACCATCTATCAGTAAGAAAATCATCGTCCACGTCAACTATATGCCAGAAGTGAAGGGACCCGAACCAACAACGTGGGCGTCCGTGGGCGCCACTGTAAGCCTCACCTGCCTCTTCACCGCCCATCCCGCCCCGAGGGTCGTCTGGATGAGAGAGAACTTTCTTGGGTCACAGTTGCTCAATAATGACTATTTTACCGTTACTCCTCAAGACGGACATCCGCCTTATACGTGAGTAACTATGTTATACTGTTCCTGGGTTTTGTACATGATTATAACACATATAATTCTTAATAATAGTGAATAGGAATTCATGGCTGAATAATAGAGAATGGTTTAATGGAAGGTGTTGGAGACCTGTGAAAGAGACAGAGACAGAGAGAGAGACAGAGACAGAGACAGAGAGAGAGACAGAGACAGAGACAGAGAGACAGAAACAGAGAGAGACAGAGAGAGACAGAGAGAGGCGATTCTATAAACTTATCAGAGATTCATGTAGGTTAGAAATTAATTTACAAATATCATGATAAGGTGAAAAAAATTGATAATGAAATGGTAGAGAAGAACAAGTTTGTAAAAGATAACCAAAATATTGAAGAATAATTACAAAGAATAAATGACGTCAGAAACACTTGGGTAGAGAAGGAAATATGCGAAATATTAAATAGAAATTTTTAGAGCTGACAAAAGATATTTTTCATGCAGGAAATTTTAATCCCAGTCGAACTAGAGGATTTTGAAATAGCTAAATATTAAGTAAGAAACTGTTACTAGATCCTGATGGGATAGCAGCTCTGGGTTCTTACAAGAACCTGGAGTGATAGAAGCTCTGGGTTCTTACAAGAACCTGGAGTGATAGAAGCTCTGGGTTCTTACAAGAACCTGGAGTGATAGAAGCTCTGGGTTCTTACAAGAACCTGGAGTGATAGCAGCTCTGGGTTCTTACAAGAACCTGGAGTGATAGCAGCTCTGGGTTCTTACAAGAACCTGGAGTGATAGCAGCTCTGGGTTCTTACAAGAACCTGGAGTGATAGTAGCTCTGGGTTCTTACAAGAACCTGGAGTGATAGTAGCTCTGGGTTCTTACAAGAACCTGGAGTTATAGCAGCTCTGGGTTCTTACAAGAACCTGGGGTGATAGCAGCTCTGGGTTCTTACAAGAACCTGGAGTGATAGCAGCTCTGGGTTCTTACAAGAACCTGGAGTGATAGCAGCTCTGGGTTCTTACAAGAACCTGGAGTGATAGTAGCTCTGGGTTCTTACAAGAACCTGGAGTGATAGTAGCTCTGGGTTCTTACAAGAACCTGGAGTTATAGCAGCTCTGGGTTCTTACAAGAACCTGGGGTGATAGCAGCTCTGGGTTCTTACAAGAACCTGGAGTGATAGCAGCTCTGGGTTCTTACAAGAACCTGGAGTGATAGCAGCTCTGGGTTCTTACAAGAACCTGGAGTGATAGCAGCTCTGGGTTCTTACAAGAACCTGGAGTGATAGCAGCTCTGGGTTCTTACAAGAACCTGGAGTGATAGCAGCTCTGGGTTCTTACAAGAACCTGGAGTGATAGCAGCTCTGGGTTCTTACAAGAACCTGGAGTGATAGCAGCTCTGGGTTCTTACAAGAACCTGGAGTGATAGCAGCTCTGGGTTCTTACAAGAACCTGGAGTGATAGCAGCTCTGGGTTCTTACAAGAACCTGGAGTGATAGCAGCTCTGGGTTCTTACAAGAACCTGGAGTGATAGCAGCTCTGGGCTCTTACAAGAACCTGGAGTGATAGCAGCTCTGGGTTCTTACAAGAACCTGGAGTGATAGCAGCTCTGGGCTCTTACAAGAACCTGGAGTGATAGCAGCTCTGGGTTCTTACAAGAACCTGGAGTGATAGCAGCTCTGGGTTCTTACAAGAACCTGGAGTGATAGCAGCTCTGGGTTCTTACAAGAACCTGGAGTGATAGCAGCTCTGGGTTCTTACAAGAACCTGGAGTGATAGCAGCTCTGGGTTCTTACAAGAACCTGGAGTGATAGCAGCTCTGGGTTCTTACAAGAACCTGGAGTGATAGCAGCTCTGGGTTCTTACAAGAACCTGGAGTTATAGCAGCTCTGGGTTCTTACAAGAACCTGGAGTGATAGCAGCTCTGGGTTCTTACAAGAACCAGGAGTGATAGCAGCTCTGGGTTCTTAAAAGAACCTGGAGTGATAGCAGCTCTGGGTTCTTACAAGAACCTGGAGTGACAGCAGCTCTGGGTTCTCACAAGAACCTGGAGTGACAGCAGCTCTGGGTTCTTACAAGAACCTGGAGTTATAGCAGCTCTGGGTTCTTACAAGAACCTGGAGTGATAGAAGCTCTGGGTTCTTACAAGAACCTGGAGTTATAGCAGCTCTGGGTTCTTACAAGAACCTGGAGTGATAGCAGTTCTGGGTTCTTACAAGAACCTGGAGTGATAGCAGCTCTGGGTTCTTACAAGAACCTGGAGTGATAGAAGCTCTGGGTTCTTACAAGAACCTGGAGTGATAGAAGCTCTGGGTTCTTACAAGAACCTGGAGTGATAGCAGCTCTGGGTTCTTACAAGAACCTGGAGTGATAGCAGCTCTGGGTTCTTACAAGAACCTGGAGTGATAGCAGCTCTGGGTTCTTACAAGAACCTGGAGTGATAGCAGCTCTGGGTTCTTACAAGAACCTGGAGTGACAGCAGCTCTGGGTTCTTACAAGAACCTGGAGTGACAGCAGCTCTGGGTTCTCACAAGAACCTGGAATGACAGCAGCTCTGGGTTCTCACAAGAACCTGGAGTTATAGCAGCTCTGGGTTCTTACAAGAACCTGGAGTGATAGAAGCTCTGGGTTCTTACAAGAACCTGGAGTTATAGCAGCTCTGGGTTCTTACAAGAACCTGGAGTGATAGCAGTTCTGGGTTCTTACAAGAACCTGGAGTGATAGCTCTGGGTTCTTACAAGAACCTGGAGTTATAGCAGCTCTGGGTTCTTACAAGAACCTGGAGTGATAGCAGCTCTGGGTTCTTACAAGAACCTGGAGTGATAGCAGCTCTGGGTTCTTACAAGAACCTGGAGTGATAGCAGCTCTGGGTTCTTACAAGAACCTGGAGTGATAGCAGCTCTGGGTTCTTACAAGAACCTGGAGTGATAGCAGCTCTGGGTTCTTACAAGAACCTGGAGTGATAGAAGATCTGGGCTCTTACAAGAATCTGGAGTGATAGCAGCTCTGGGTTCTTACAAGAACCTGGAGTGATAGCTCTGGGTTCTTACAAGAACCAGGAGTTACAGCAGCTCTGGGCTCTTACAAGTACCTGGAGTGATAGCAGCTCTGGGTTCTTACAAGTACCTGGAGTGATAGCAGCTCTGGGTTCTTACAAGTACCTGGAGTGATAGCAGCTCTGGGTTCTTACAAGAACCTGGAGTGATAGCAGCTCTGGGTTCTTACAAGAACCTGGAGTTATAGCAGCTCTGGGCTCTTACAAGAACCTGGAGTGATAGCAGCTCTGGGTTCTTACAAGAACATGGAGTGATAGCAGCTCTGGGTTCTTACAAGAACCTGGAGTGATAGCAGCTCTGGGTTCTTACAAGAACCTGGAGTGATAGCAGCTCTGGGTTCTTACAAGAACCTGGAGTGATAGCAGCTCTGGGTTCTTAAAAGAACCTGGAGTGATAGCAGCTCTGGGTTCTTACAAGAACCTGGAGTGATAGCAGCTCTGGGTTCTTACAAGAACCTGGAGTGACAGCAGTTCTGGGTTCTTACAAGAACCTGGAGTGACAGCAGCTCTGGGTTCTCACAAAAACCTGGAGTGACAGCAGCTCTGGGTTCTTACAAGAACCTGGAGTTATAGCAGCTCTGGGTTCTTACAAGAACCTGGAGTGATAGAAGCTCTGGGTTCTTACAAGAACCTGGAGTTATAGCAGCTCTGGGTTCTTACAAGAACCTGGAGTGATAGCAGTTCTGGGTTCTTACAAGAACCTGGAGTGATAGCTCTGGGTTCTTACAAGAACCTGGAGTTATAGCAGCTCTGGGTTCTTACAAGAACCTGGAGTGATAGCAGCTCTGGGTTCTTACAAGAACCTGGAGTGATAGCAGCTCTGGGTTCTTACAAGAACCTGGAGTGATAGCTCTGGGTTCTTACAAGAACCTGGAGTGATAGCAGCTCTGGGATCTTACAAGAACCTGGAGTGATAGCAGCTCTGGGTTCTTACAAGAACCTGGAGTGATAGAAGCTCTGGGCTCTTACAAGAATCTGGAGTGATAGCAGCTCTGGGTTCTTACAGGAACCTGGAGTGATAGCAGCTCTGGGTTCTTACAAGAACCTGGAGTGATAGAAGCTCTGGGTTCTTACAAGAACCTGGAGTTATAGCAGCTCTGGGCTCTTACAAGAACCTGGAGTGATAGCTCTGGGTTCTTACAAGAACCTGGAGTTATAGCAGCTCTGGGCTCTTACAAGTACCTGGAGTGATAGCAGCTCTGGGTTCTTACAAGAACCTGGAGTGATAGCAGCTCTGGGTTCTTACAAGAACCTGGAGTTATAGCAGCTCTGGGCTCTTACAAGAACCTTGAGTGATAGCAGCTCTGGGTTCTTACAAGAACATGGAGTGATAGCAGCTCTGAGTTCTTACAAGAACCTGGAGTGATAGCAGCTCTGGGTTCTTACAAGAACCTGGAGTGATAGCAGCTCTGGGTTCTTACAAGAACCTGGAGTGATAGCAGCTCTGGGTTCTTACAAGAACCTGGAGTGATAGCAGCTCTGGGTTCTTAAAAGAACCTGGAGTGACAGCAGCTCTGGGTTCTTACAAGAACCTGGAGTTATAGCAGCTCTGGGTTCTTACAAGAACCTGGAGTTATAGCAGCTCTGGGTTCTTACAAGAACCTTAAGTGATAGCTCTGGGTTCTTACAAGATCCTGGAGTGATAGCAGCTCTGGGTTCTTACAAGAACCTTAAGTGATAGCTCTGGGTTCTTACAAGATCCTGGAGTGATAGCAGCTCTGGGTTCTTACAATAGCCTGGAGTGATAGCTCTGGGTTCTTACAAGAACCTGGAGTGATAGCAGCTCTGGGTTCTTACAAGAGCCTGGAGTGATAGCAGCTCTGGGTTCTTACAAGAACCTTAAGTGATAGCTCTGGGTTCTTACAAGAACCTGGAGTGATAGCAGCTCTCGGGTCTTACAAGAACCTGGAGTGATAGCAGCTCTGGGTTCTTACAAGAACCTGGAGTGATAGCAGCTCTGGGTTCTTACAATAGCCTGGAGTGATAGCTCTGGGTTCTTACAAGAGCCTGGAGTGATAGCAGCTCTGGGTTCTTACAAGAGCCTGGAGTGATAGCAGCTCTGGGTTCTTACAAGAACCTGGAGTGATAGCAGCTCTGGGTTCTTACAAGAGCCTGGAGTGATAGCAGCTCTGGGTTCTTACAAGAACCTGGAGTGATAACAGCTCTGGGTTCTTACAAGAGCCTGGAGTGATAGCAGCTCTGGGTTCTTACAAGAACCTGGAGTGATAGCAGCTTTGGGTTCTTACAAGAACCTGGAGTGATAGCAGCTCTGGGTTCTTACAAGAACCTGGAGTGATAGCAGCTCTGGGTTCTTACAAGAACCTGGAGTGATAGCAGCTCTGGGTTCTTACAAGAACCTGGAGTGATAGCAGCTTTGGGTTCTTACAAGAACCTGGAGTGATAGCAGCTCTGGGTTCTTACAAGAACCTGGAGTTATAGCAGCTCTGGGTTCTTACAAGAACCTGGAGTGATAGCAGCTCTGGGTTCTTACAAGAACCTGGAGTGATAGCAGCTCTGGGTTCTTACAAGAACCTGGAGTGATAGCAGCTCTGGGTTCTTACAAGAATCTGGAGTGATAGCAGCTCTGGGTTCTTACAAGAACCTGGAGTGATAGCTCTGGGTTCTTACAAGAACCGGGAGTGATAGCAGCTCTGGGTTCTTACAAGAACCTTAAGTGATAGCTCTTTGTTCTTACAAGAATCTGGAGTGATAGCAGCTCTGGGTTCTTACAAGAACCTGGAGTGATAGCAGCTCTGGGTTCTTACAAGAACCTGGAGTGATAGCAGCTCTGGGTTCTTACAAGAACCTGGAGTGATAGCAGCTCTCGGGTCTTACAAGAACCTGGAGTGATAGCAGCTCTCGGGTCTTACAAGAACCTGGAGTGATAGCTCTGGGTTCTTACAAGAACCTGGAGTGATAGCAGCTCTGGGTTCTTACAAGAACCTGGAGTGATAGCAGCTCTGGGTTCTTACAAGAACCTGGAGTGATAGCAGCTCTGGGTTCTTACAATAGCCTGGAGTGATAGCAGCTCTGGGTTCTTACAATAGCCTGGAGTGATAGCAGCTCTGGGTTCTTACAAGAGCCTGGAGTGATAGCAGCTCTGGGTTCTTACAAGAGCCTGGAGTGATAGCAGCTCTGGGTTCTTACAAGAGCCTGGAGTGATAGCAGCTCTGGGTTCTTACAAGAACCTGGAGTGATAGCAGCTCTGGGTTCTTACAAGAACCTGGAGTGATAGCAGCTCTGGGTTCTTACAAGAGCCTGGAGTGATAGCAGCTCTGGGTTCTTACAAGAACCTGGAGTGATAGCAGCTCTGGGTTCTTACAAGAACCTGGAGTGATAGCAGCTCTGGGTTCTTACAAGAACCTGGAGTGATAGCAGCTCTGGGTTCTTACAAGAATCTGGAGTGATAGCAGCTCTGGGTTCTTACAAGAACCTGGAGTGATAGCTCTGGGTTCTTACAAGAACCGGGAGTGATAGCAGCTCTGGGTTCTTACAAGAACCTTAAGTGATAGCTCTGGGTTCTTACAAGAATCTGGAGTGATAGCAGCTCTGGGTTCTTACAAGAACCTGGAGTGATAGCAGCTCTGGGTTCTTACAAGAACCTGGAGTGATAGCAGCTCTGGGTTCTTACAAGAACCTGGAGCGATAGCAGCTCTCGGGTCTTACAAGAACCTGGAGTGATAGCAGCTCTGGGTTCTTACAAGAACCTGGAGTGATAGCAGCTCTGGGTTCTTACAAGAACCTGGAGTGATAGCAGCTCTCGGGTCTTACAAGAACCTGGAGTGATAGCATCTCTGGGTTCTTACAAGAACCTGGAGTGATAGCAGCTCTCGGGTCTTACAAGAACCTGGAGTGATAGCATCTCTGGGTTCTTACAAGAACCTGGAGTGATAGCAGCTCTGGGTTCTTACAAGAACCTGGAGTGATAGCAGCTCTGGGTTCTTACAAGAACCTGGAGTGATAGCAGCTCTCGGGTCTTACAAGAACCTGGAGTGATAGCATCTCTGGGTTCTTACAAGAACCTGGAGCGATAGCAGCTCTCGGGTCTTACAAGAACCTTGAGTGATAGCAGCTCTGGGTTCTTACAAGAACCTGGAGTGATAGCAGCTCTGGGTTCTTACAAGAACCTGGAGTGATAGCAGCTCTCGGGTCTTACAAGAACCTGGAGTGATAGCATCTCTGGGTTCTTACAAGAACCTGGAGTGATAGCAGCTCTCGGGTCTTACAAGAACTTGGAGTGATAGCATCTCTGGGTTCTTACAAGAACCTGGAGTGATAGCAGCTCTGGGTTCTTACAAGAACCTGGAGTGATAGCAGCTCTGGGTTCTTACAAGAACCTGGAGTGATAGCAGCTCTCGGGTCTTACAAGAACCTGGAGCGATAGCAGCTCTGGGTTCTTACAAGAACCTGGAGTGATAGCAGCTCTGGGTTCTTACAAGAACCTGGAGTGATAGCAGCTCTGGGTTCTTACAAGAACCTGGAGTGATAGCAGCTCTGGGTTCTTACAAGAACCTGGAGTGATAGCAGCTCTCGGTTCTTACAAGAACCTGGAGTGATAGCAGCTCTGGGTTCTTACAAGAACCTGGAGTGATAGCAGCTCTGGGTTCTTACAAGAACCTGGAGTGATAGCAGCTCTCGGGTCTTACAAGAACCTGGAGCGATAGCAGCTCTCGGGTCTTACAAGAACCTGGAGTGATAGCAGCTCTCGGGTCTTACAAGAACCTGGAGCGATAGCAGCTCTCGGGTCTTACAAGAACCTGGAGTGATAGCAGCTCTCGGGTCTTACAAGAACCTGGAGTGATAGCAGCTCTCGGGTCTTACAAGAACCTGGAGTGATAGCAGCTCTCGGGTCTTACAAGAACCTGGAGTGATAGCAGCTCTCGGGTCTTACAAGAACCTGGAGTGATAGCAGCTCTGGGTTCTTACAAGAACCTGGAGTGATAGCTACATACTGTACCTTTAGTTAAAAAAGGTAAGAGGAGAAGTCCCTTTAAACTACAGGTCAGTTTAGTTGCCAAATGCTGCTGTAAAATTATTAAAAAAAGCCTTTAGAGTAAACTAATTCAACACTTAAAGAATAATATTTCACAATACCATAAATATGTCTGAAAGATATACTGTAGTTTGTCAGTTTTATTTACATGATCTTCCAGTGACAGTTTTTTTTTTTTTTTTTAATAACAACAACTCCTAGATCACTTTATCTGACACTCTCTCATTTCTTATACATAGTATTCATCTACGTTAATTTCCATCATTCATCTGTAACTCCATGTGTTCATTGTATCTAGATCCTCTCGTAAGGATTTCCAGTTTTACCATTAATTTTGCATATAATTTATACATTATCTGCACAATTATATATATAATTTCATTCCTTCTAGTAGTTAATAAGAAATATTAGTTAGAAATATTATTGGGGCAAGTACAAACCCTTGTGGCACCCCACTTAAGACATCCACCCACGCAGATATTTTTCCTCTTAAACAGAAAAAGTCTCTCATCGATTGAAATAATTTACATTTAAGTCCTATTATTTATTGCAGTTTTCAACATAGTTCTTCAGGGGGAACTCTATCAAAAGTTTTCTTAAAATCTAGGTAAATACAATCAACCTATCCATTTCTTACTTGAATAATTCCGTAACTTTGTCATAATAACTTAGCAAATTTGATATATATAAATGTGCAGACCGAAAATCGAATTTACTATAAGTCATATAAACATACCTAGTTGGATGAATCTTATTGTAGCCAACTGATCCAGTGGCTAAGGCGACGGTCTGGAGTTTGATGAATCTCTGATCGCGGGTTCTAACCCCACCCGTTGTATGGTTTCTTCTTTCTTTAATGTGCGGGTTATTTGTGTATTGCTACAGTCACGGAATTGTGACTATTTATTCTTTAACTATAACGAAGGATTCAGTACATTAACGAGGCCATGTTGGCTGACAGGAGGAAACAAGGAGATATGATAACCACATATAAAACTTTGGAAGAATTTGATGGAGAGAATAAGATTTCTTAGTTCCTGCAACACGGATAAGAAGCCACCGTTGCAAGGTAAGTAAAAAGTCGAGTGGAAAGGATAGTAGATTACTTTCATCTCATTACTTTCATTTCAGTTAGATTGATTGACAAGTGGAATGAATTAAAGAAAGAACACGAGGTGTAACCATTAGAAATTTTTAAACTACATGATGAAGAGAATATTGAAGACGAGACACCACTAGTCTAATAATTCTGCTACTGTAGCTACAAATAGGTAACTGCGCACACACACACACACACACACACACACACACACACACACACACACACCTGGTATATATATTTTCAGAAAACTAGTAATGATTGAGGAATGGAAAATCCTCCCTTATGAATTTACTGGAATTCTATAACAAGTTCTGCGAGATGGAAAGAATGACAGATTTGGATTGATTTCCATTTTCAAGAATTGTAGAGATGCATTTGATATTGAACCACATAAGATAATCGTCCAGAAATCAAAGGAACACGCAGAGTACTGCAGTGAGTAGAGGAATACTTCAGTGACAGAAGCTGAGAATAACAGTGAAAAATGAGACATTCGAATGGGAGAGAATAACAAGTGGGATTCCACAAGGCTCAGTCTTAGGACCATTACTGTACCAAATGGGAGTGAATCCTATGTGTTACTGTTTGCCGATTATGTGAAACTAATGAAAAGAATAAGAACAGGAGAAGACAGTGATAAACTCTGGAGAGACCTAAACAGACTGCAGATGTGGGCATGCAAGAGCTTCTCGTGTTCAGCCCAAACACATGCAATATCATGCATTCTTTTATGAGACCTGACAAACCGGACACAGAATACACCATGACAGAAGCTACAAACATCAAAGAGTGAAAACACCTGAAGTGAATATAATACCCAGCATATCGCCAGAAATGCACACAATCGGTATAACGGCAGCGGCATGTGAAAGATTAACAAACTTTAGAAGAATATTTAGGATCTTTAATAAAGAATCAATCAGAACCAGGTCTGTAACCAGACTAGGAATAAAACTGAGAGTAATGCACTATAACAGAGGTTAAAGAAACTGATCCTTACGAACTTAGAGGTAGGAAAGACAAAGAACATGATTACTGCGTACAAAATCTGAAGAGAAATTGATAGGCCTGATATTTCCACATCATTACTTTAATATTACAGTAAAGTTCATTATTCATACAGTTTAGTGATCACAAACAACTTGTTATTGTATTAAGTTGCACCAAGTTATCTCCTTCACATTTTACATTAACGAACGGTCTCCAGCTAATATTTTTAAATCCTAAGTTTACGATCGGTCTCCATCCAAGTTCAAAAATCTATTTCATTGTTGTATACATTGAGAGTTAACTTTTTTCTTAAATTTGGGAATACATTACCACTAACTCGTGGTGAACAAGCAGTCTTAACGAACCTCGTGTAGTTTATTAACATTAAACTCAATTAACGTAACTTATGGCAGGTTATACACACAGAGGTGTGTGTGTCGGACTGCAAATAAACTGACAGTTTGCTCCAAACCCATTAATTACAAATTTATATATATATATATATATATATATATATATATATATATATATATATATATATATATATATATATATATATATATATATATATATATATATATATTATTGTGACCACGAACGAATGATATTGATCAATAACAACACTGCACTAGCCGTTTTCGGCTAGTGCAGTGTTGTTATTGGCAGGCCAAAGCAGCATGGGTTCTAGTCCTTGGCTAGTGCAGTGTTGTTATTGATCAATACCACTCGATCGTGGTCACAATAATATAAAATACTGCTCGTTGAACTAGTATACCAAACAGGGACTAGAATGAAATTAGCCTAGAGTCATCCACACCATCGTGTGTCCTTGGGTAGGGAGTACCACATCCAGTTCCGCTGGATGCCCCACTTGTAAGGATCGTATGGTCCAGTGGATTAGGGCGTCATACGTTTTCGCCCACCATGAGGCAGGCCAAAGCAGCATGGGTTCGAGTCCTTGGCTAGTGCAGTGTTTATATATATATATATATATATATATATATATATACATACATACATATGCAAAACAACCACTCTGAAAGAATAGAGAAATTCCAAGGGCTTTCGTGACTACTCACATTATCATAGTTCCTTGATAATGTGAGTAGTCACGAAAGCGCTTGGAATTTCTCTATTCTTTCAGAGTGGTTGTTTTGCATATTCTGAAATCACCTGTTTACTGTGATCTTATTGCATATATATATATATATATATATATATATATATATATATATATATATATATATATATATATATATATATATATATATATATATATATATATATATATATATCAATAAACAACACTGCGCTAGCCAAGGATTCGAACCTATATTGTACTGGCCTGCTTCATGGTAAGCGAGAACCACATGACGCTCTAAACCACAGGACCACCCAACCCTACAAGAATGGCGCAGCCACCTATTACAATAATATATATATATATATATATATATATATATATATATATATATATATATATATATATATATATATATATATGCATATATATATGCATATATATGTACGTAAGTAAAATATAGTGAGGTACCACCTCTAGAACTCGTGGGGACCCTCATTCTCAGAGAAAAGAATAAACTCAAGGTCTTCCCTGAAGCTGTTTGAGAATTTTCTCCTACCACCCCCTATATATAATATATATTTTATTTAAAAACAAAATACATTGACAAAACATTCACAAAAATACAACAGAAAGTAAAACAACATAGATAACAACTCAGAGCTACATCTCGAATACTTCATCCAGCTCTCCGGCGGTGGGTCGAGTGCCCAGAATGCTGCAGGCATTTCCTCTCTGGATCGCGACACTGAGTCTAAAGAGGAAGCTGGCCGCCCTGTGGTCCTTGGTTTCTAAGATGAGTTTTTCACCCAGCTCTTTAAGGAACTTTAGAGCACACTTGTCCCATGCTCCAAGGGTCTCCGACCCTATTGGGATGAAGTTATAGCAAGGGGGAAGGTCTTCATACTTGCGGATCTTCTGGGTCTCCCTGTGGCTGGCAGCTCCACCCCCTTCAGCTACTGAGTATGGCAAGTAGGTGTCTGCCAATGTGGCGGCACAGGTGTAGTCCCAGGCAATCTGCTTTCCATCCTTCCAGGGTAGCATAGTGGCTCCATCAGGACGCTTTTGACTTCCGTCAGATCTCTGCACTTGGGGTTCCCGTTGAGCTGGGCAACGGGCTGTGGTGAGGCTTCTCTTTATAATGTTACTGACGTCCTCATGTCTGGGATACTTCCCCTCTGCTGTGTGACACACGAGACCATGAAGTCCGAATTGATCAGCCGTCGCCCTGCCGCTAATACACCTATGTTCGGTGAGGATGGGGGCAGTTGGGAGAAGAGCAACATCAATCCGAATGGCCTGTGGGTCGAGTCGAGTGCCCAGGGACGAATTGGGAACAGCTTGAAGGAAATCTCCTGAGTGTGGTGCTTTCACCGCCAGGAGACGAGCTTCGTCCTTTCCTGAAGCGTTGGTAAGCATTGTGTTATCGATTTTTTCCATGATCGGTTTATCCCAATGGGACTGCTTGTGCTCTTTGGGAGGAGCTGGTCTACTGCAGGAGTCCCACCGCATCGCTGCCTCAGTAAACCTGTGGTCTTGAGCGCCTACCACGTCTCTCAAGGGTTCGGGGACAATGTTCTTTTATATATATATTTTTTTTTTATTATCACACCGGCCGATTCCCACCAAGGCAGGGTGGCCCGAAAAAGAAAAACTTTCACCATCATTCACTCCATCACTGTCTTGCCAGAAGGGTGCTTTACACTACAGTTTTTAAACTGCAACATTAACACCCCTCCTTCAGAGTGCAGGCACTGTACTTCCCATCTCCAGGACTCAAGTCCGGCCTGCCGGTTTCCCTGAATCCCTTCATAAATGTTACTTTGCTCACACTCCAACAGCACGTCAAGTATTAAAAACCATTTGTCTCCATTCACTCCTATCAAACACGCTCACGCATGCCTGCTGGAAGTCCAAGCCCCTCGCACACAAAACCTCCTTTACCCCCTCCCTCCAACCCTTCCTAGGCCGACCCCTACCCCGCCTTCCTTCCACTACAGACTGATACACTCTTGAAGTCATTCTGTTTCGCTCCATTCTCTCTACATGTCCGAACCACCTCAACAACCCTTCCTCAGCCCTCTGGACAACAGTTTTGGTAATCCCGCACCTCCTCCTAACTTCCAAACTACGAATTCTCTGCATTATATTCACACCACACATTGCCCTCAGACATGACATCTCCACTGCCTCCAGCCTTCTCCTCGCTGCAACATTCATCACCCACGCTTCACACCCATATAAGAGCGTTGGTAAAACTATACTCTCATACATTCCCCTCTTTGCCTCCAAGGACAAAGTTCTTTGTCTCCACAGACTCCTAAGTGCACCACTCACTCTTTTTCCCTCATCAATTCTATGATTCACCTCATCTTTCATAGACCCATCCGCTGACACGTCCACTCCCAAATATCTGAATACGTTCACCTCCTCCATACTCTCTCCCTCCAATCTGATATTCAATCTTTCATCACCTAATCTTTTTGTTATCCTCATAACCTTACTCTTTCCTGTATTCACCTTTAATTTTCTTCTTTTGCACACCCTACCAAATTCATCCACCAATCTCTGCAACTTCTCTTCAGAATCTCCCAAGAGCACAGTGTCATCGGCAAAGAGCAGCTGTGACAACTCCCACTTTGTGTGTGATTCTTTATCTTTTAACTCCACGCCTCTTGCCAAGACCCTCGCATTTACTTCTCTTACAACCCCATCTATAAATATATTAAACAACCACGGTGACATCACACATCCTTGTCTAAGGCCTACTTTTACTGGGAAAAAATTTCCCTCTTTCCTACATACTCTAACTTGAGCCTCACTATCCTCGTAAAAACTCTTCACTGCTTTCAGTAACCTACCTCCTACACCATACACTTGCAACATCTGCCACATTGCCCCCCTATCCACCCTGTCATACGCCTTTTCCAAATCCATAAATGCCACAAAGACCTCTTTAGCCTTATCTAAATACTGTTCACTTATATGTTTCACTGTAAACACCTGGTCCACACACCCCCTACCTTTCCTAAAGCCTCCTTGTTCATCTGCTATCCTATTCTCCGTCTTACTCTTAATTCTTTCAATTATAACTCTACCATACACTTTACCAGGTACACTCAACAGACTTATCCCCCTATAATTTTTGCACTCTCTTTTATCCCCTTTGCCTTTATACAAAGGAACTATGCATGCTCTCTGCCAATCCCTAGGTACCTTACCCTCTTCCATACATTTATTAAATAATTGCACCAACCACTCCAAAACTATATCCCCACCTGCTTTTAACATTTCTATCTTTATCCCATCAATCCCGGCTGCCTTACCCCCTTTCATTTTACCTACTGCCTCACGAACTTCCCCCACACTCACAACTGGCTCTTCCTCACTCCTACAAGATGTTATTCCTCCTTGCCCTATACACGAAATCACAGCTTCCCTATCTTCATCAACATTTAACAATTCCTCAAAATATTCCTTCCATCTTCCCAATACCTCTACCTCTCCATTTAATAACTCTCCTCTCCTATTTTTAACTGACAAATCCATTTGTTCTCTAGGCTTTCTTAACTTGTTAATCTCACTCCAAAACTTTTTCTTATTTTCAACAAAATTTGTTGATAACATCTCACCCACTCTCTCATTTGCTCTCTTTTTACATTGCTTCACCACTCTCTTAACTTCTCTCTTTTTCTCCATATACTCTTCCCTCCTTGCATCACTTCTACTTTGTAAAAACTTCTCATATGCTAACTTTTTCTCCCTTACTACTCTCTTTACATCATCATATATATCTATATATATATATATATATATATATATATATATATATATGTGTGTGTGTGTGTGTGTGTGTGTGTGTGTGTGTGCAAAACAACCATTGTGGAAGGATAGTGAAATTCCAAGCACTTTCGTGACTTCTCACATTATCAAGAAACTACAAAGACATTACATCAAAGGGAGTCATATAAAGGGTCGAGACCACACCTCACCATCACATCCCACAACAAAGCAACGCCTGACGTGCAACGACATCCGACTTATAAGAAAGGAGGAAAACTGCAGCAGGCCTGCTGGCCCAACTAGATTGTCTTTATAGTTCCTTGATAATGTGAGAAGTCACGAAATCGCTTGGAATTTCACTATCCTTTCACAGTGGTTGTTTTGCATATTCTGATATCACCTGTTTACTGTGATCTTATTGCGCGCGCGCGCACACACACACACACACACACACACACACACACACACACACACACACACACACACACACACACACACACACACACACACACACACACACACACAAAGTTACTAGTTATGGGTGATTTCAATCACAAGGAGATTGACTGGGAAAACCTGGAGCCCCATGGGGGTCCCGAAACATGGAGAGCCAAGATGATGGATGTGGTACTGGAGAACCTCATGCATCAACATGTTAGAGACACTACCAGAGAGAGAGGAGAGGATGAACCAGCAAGGTTGGACCTTGTATTCACCATGAGTAGTTCGGACATCGAGGGTATCATGTATGAAAGGCCCCTGGGAGCTAGTGATCATGTGGTTCTGTGCTTCGACTACATAGTTGAGCTCCAAGTGGAGAGAGTAGCAGGAATAGGCTGGGAAAAACCAAACTACAAAAGGGGGAACTACTCAGGCATGAGGAACTTCCTTCAAGACATTCAGTGGGAGAGGGAACTGACAGGAAAACCAGTACAAGAAATGATGGACTATGTAGCAACAAAATGCAAGGAGGCAGAGGAGAGGTTTGTTCCCAAGGGAAACAGAAATAATGGGAAGAACAGAACGAGTCCTTGGTTCACCCAAAGGTGTAGGGAGGCAAAAACTAGGTGTAATAGAGAATGGAAAAGGTACAGAAGACAGAGAACTCAGGAAAATAAAGAAATCAGCCGAAGAGCCAGAAACGAATATGCACAGATAAGAAGGGAGGCTCAGAGACAATATGAAAATGACATAGCATCAAAAGTAAAGACTGACCCGAAGCTGTTGTACAGCCACATCAGGAGGAAAACAACAGTCAAGGACCAGGTAATCAGACTGAGGAAGGGTGATGGGGAATTCACAAGAAACGACCGAGAGGTATGTCAGGAGCTCAACACAAGATTTAAAGAGGTATTTACAGTGGAAACCAGTAGGACTCCAAGAAATCAGAACAGGGGGGCACACCAGCAAGTGCTGGATGAGGTACATATAACCAAGGAGGAGGTGAAGAAGCTGCTATGCGAACTTGACACCTCAAAGGCGGTGGGACCAGACAACATCTCTCCATGGGTCCTTAAAGAGGGAGCAGAGATATTGTGTGAGCCATTAACAAAGATCTTCAACACATCATTTGAAACTGGGCAACTCCCTGAGGTATGGAAAATGGCAAATGTAGTCCCAATTTTTAAAAAGGGAGACAGACATGAGGCACTAAACTACAGACCTGTATCTCTAACGTGTATAGTATGCAAGGTCATGGAGAAGATCATCAGGAGGAGAGTGGTGGGGCACCTGGAAAGAAACAAGTGTATAATTGACAACCAGCACGGTTTCAGGGAAGGAAAATCCTGTGTCACAAACCTACTAGAGTTTTATGACAAGGTGACAGAAGTAAGACAAGAGAGAGAGGGGTGGATCGACTGCGTATTTTTGGACTGCAAGAAGGCTTTCGACACAGTTCCTCACAAGAGGTTACTGCAAAAGCTAGAGGACCAGGCACACATAACAGGAAAGGCACTGCAATGGATCAGAGAATATCTGACAGGGAGGAAACAACGAGTCATGGTACGCGACGAGGTGTCAGAGTGGGCGCCTGTGACAAGCGGGGTTCCACAGGGGTCAGTCCTAGGACCTGTGCTGTTCTTGGTATACGTGAACGACATAACGGAAGGGATAGACTCAGAAGTGTCCTTGTTTGCAGACGATGTGAAGTTAATGAGAAGAATCGAATCGGACGAGGATCAGGCAGGACTACAAAGAGATCTGGACAGGCTACAAGCCTGGTCCAGCAACTGGCTCCTAGAATTTAACCCTGCCAAATGCAAAGTCATGAAGATTGGGGAAGGGCAAAGAAGACCGCAGACACAATATAGTTTAGATGGCCAAAGACTGCAAACCTCACTCAAGGAAAAAGATCTGGGGGTGAGTATAACACCGAACATATCTCCTGAGGCACACATCAATCAGATAACTGCTGCAGCATACGGGCGCCTGGCAAACCTACGGATAGCGTTCCGATACCTCAGTAAGGATTCGTTTAAGACTCTGTACACCATCTACGTCAGGCCCATACTGGAGTATGCAGCACCAGTTTGGAATCCACACCTAGTCAAGCACGTCAAGAAATTAGAGAAAGTGCAAAGGTTTGCAACAAGACTAGTCCCAGAGCTACGGGGATTGTCCTATGAAGAAAGGTTGAGAGAAATCGGCCTGACGACACTGGAGGCCAGGAGGGTCAGGGGAGACATGATAACGACATATAAAATACTGCGCGGAATAGACGAGGTGGACAAAGACGGGATGTTCCAGAGATGGGACACAGACACAAGAGGTCACAATTGGAAGTTGAAGACTCAGATGAATCAAAGGGATGTTAGGAAGTATTTCTTCAGTCATAGAGTAGTCAGGCCATGGAATAGCCTAGAAAGTGATGTGGTGGAGGCAGGAACCATACATAGTTTTAAGGCGAGGTATGATAGAGCTCATGGGGCAGGGAGAGAGAGGACCTAGTAGCAATCAGCGAAGAGGCGGGGCCAGGAGCTGTGACTCGACCCCTGCAACCACAAATAGGTGAGTACAAATAGGTGAGTACACACACACACACACACACACACA
This sequence comes from Cherax quadricarinatus, assembly GCF_038502225.1. Lineage (NCBI taxonomy): Eukaryota > Metazoa > Arthropoda > Malacostraca > Decapoda > Parastacidae > Cherax > Cherax quadricarinatus. The sequence goes on from NC_091371.1 coordinate 1,325,948, forward strand.
CATATATATATATATATATATATATATATATATATATATATATATATATATATATATATATATATATATATATATATATATATATATATATATGTCGTGCCGAATAGGCAGAACTTGCGATCTTGGCTTAAATAGCAACGTTCATCTTGCCATATAGGACAAGTGAAAATTTGTGTATGCAATAATTTCGCCAAAATCATTCTGAACCCAACTAAAAAAATATATTTCACTGTGTTTGTTTAGTATTAAATTATTGTAAACAAATCTAAAATATATTTAGTTGGGTTAGGCTAAAATAAATTGTTCTTGTTATAATAAGGTTAGGTAAGTTTTCTAAGATTCTTTTGTAGCAAAATTAAAATTTTTACATTAACATTAATGAAAAAAATATATCTTTAAACGTGTAAGAGAAAATTTTAGAAAGGACTTAATTTTAAATGCGTTGTTGCTAATTGACCAGTTTTACATATTCGGCACGACATATATATATATATATATATATATATATATATATATATATATATATATATATATATATATATATATATATATATATATATATATATATATATATTAGATCCAGCATTAATAACACTTTCCATAGTAATAAAACATTCCAAAGCTATAAAAAAAATTCCTTCTTTATTAATATTTTGCATACCAGTAGAAAAGATTATATAATTAAGTGCGCGCATTAACTTATAACAAATCATAAAAAGAATATTAAAATCGAGAAAAAATGATGAAGAAATTATTCTCGTAAGTGATCCAAAATTAGTATGGAGTGGATCATTTTTGTTTCAGTTTGGCAGAAGATGAGCGAGAGTGACAGGTTAGTTGTGCTATTATGTCACCTGTTTTGTCGAGCACTTTTTATTAATTTATCAACACATCAGCCGTCTCCCACCCAGGTAGCGTGACCCGAAAAGAAAAACTTTCACCATCATTCACTCCATCACTGTCTTACCAGAGGTGTATTTACACTACAGTTATAAAACTGCAACATTAACACCCCTCCTTCAGAGTGCAGACACTGTACTTCATATCTCCAGGACTCAAGTCCTGTACTCACCTAGTTGTACTCATCTAGCTGTGGTTGCAGGGGTCGATTCACAGCTCCTGACCCCGCCTCTTTGCTGTCTGCTACTAGGTTACTCTACCTGCTCCAAGAACCAAATCATACTTCTTCGTAAAGCTACGTATGGATCCTGCCTCCACTACATCACTTCCCAGACTATTCCACTATCTGCAGGTGTCCCTAAATAGACTTGTATTTTATTAGTTGTATATGTTTAGGACTGTGGCTAGTATTTCTCGTGGCTGGAAACCTTACCATTTAATCAACTTTAATCACAAGACGTATAAATATTTTTCACAATTGGTTCTCACTCACGACTATATTTTTTTTAATGAAGGTGGTCTTTATGAGGTAGAACTGGGTTTGTCACATTTCTTTTTCTTCTGAGAACCGACAAATTGATAAATTAGACATAACACATCGACATCATGCCTAACCCTTCTAGGGTAGGGTAGGGTAGGTGCCTGAGCCCGAGTCTTTAGCTCATAAGACTGTCATTCCCATTTGCCCCCTTGGGGCGGGGATGGCAGACCAGAGAGGCCTAGCTTGTGGCTAGGCCTGGGGACAGTTGGTCCCAAAGATGAGGAGGTACTTGTGCCTCCTCCCATGGGAGACAGGTCTCAGACACTCCCTAAAGAGGGAGCCAAGGCCGGGCCAACACTTGGAAAAGGCCCGGGCCGGGAGAATACCGGCTAATCTTTAATAATAATAATAATAATAGACACAACTGTCTAATTTGTCAGTTTGTTGATTATCGAAAGTGTCTTCAGTCTGCGTTCTTTTAGGACCTTTCAATACAACGATATTTTTGTGCTGATTCTGTGTTGACAGGAATTATTACAAGTGCATTTTCTAGCCAGATTATCTCCCGGATAATCTCTGAGGATTACAACAACGGACGTGACATATCTCGTTTTGAAAGGTTTCGTAATCCAAAAATTAATTTTTCTGCTCATGCCTTTATAGGATAAACCCAAGATAAGTCGCAGTGAACGAATATCAGCGAGTAAACTTGAACAATTGATGGGTACTAAATGGTCCTCGCGACGTGTGAATATTGCGCTAGGCTGTTACCCTCAGGTTAGGTTAGGTTAGGTAAGGTTCGTCAGGAAACAGGACAAATGTTTCCTGACGCGGGTCTTAGTCAGATGATGACCCGCCTTTGCAGCTTTTGGTCATCTGACCGAGGCCTTCCGCTGGCTTACCGGTCCACCCCTTTAAAAATTATGGTCATTTATAACCATTGTTACTATTACCCTCAGGTACCGTCAGTAACAATCTTAGTTCATAGATGAATGGTTCAGAGAACCGACATGTTGATAAATTAGACACATGTGCAACTCTTGGGTATCTTTATTGAGGAAACGTTTCGCCACACAGTGGCTTCATCAGTCCATACAAAGTAGAATCTTGAAGAACAGGAGGAGAATGAGGTAATCAGTCCCTCAACCTTGAGTCGATGTGGTCAGTCCATCAATCTTGAATAGAATACGGCATACGTGCTGAGAAGGAGCTTATATACCGTTGGTAGGAGAGGTGCAGCAGTCATAGGTCGTGTAACATTTGTTCAATGTGGAAGTAGGTCGTGCCCAAGAATTAGGCAAGCGAAGAATTCCTAATTTCAAGATTGATGGACTGAACACATCGACTCAAGGTTGAGGGACTGATTACCTCATTCTCCTCCTGTTCTTCAAGATTCTCCTTTGTATGGACTGATGAAGCCACTGTGTGGCGAAACGTTTCCTCAATAAAGATACCCAAGAGTTGCACATGTGTCTAATTTATCAATCTTAGTTCAGCCTGTTTATTTATGCTTCTTAGTTCAGCCTTCGTTTATTCACGCTTCTTAGTTCAGCCTTCGTTTATTCACGCTTCTTAGTTCAGCCTTCGTTTATTCACGCTTCTTAGTTCAGCCTTCGTTTATTCACGCTTCTTAGTTCAGCCTTCGTTTATTCACGCTTCTTAGTTCACCCTTCGTTTATTCACGCTTCTAAGTTCAGCCTTCGTTTATTCACGCTTCTTAGTTCAGCCTTCGTTTATTCACGCTTCTTAGTTCAGCCTTCGTTTATTCACGCTTCTTAGTTCAGCCTTCGTTTATTCACGCTTCTTAGTTCAGCCTTCGTTTATTCACGCTTCTTAGTTCAGCCTTCGTTTATTCACGCTTCTTAGTTCAGCCTTCGTTTATTCACGCTTCTTAGTTCAGCCTTCGTTTATTCACGCTTCTAAGTTCAGCCTTCGTTTATTCACGCTTCTAAGTTCAGCCTTCGTTTATTCACGCTTCTTAGTTCAGCCTTCGTTTATTCACGCTTCTTAGTTCAGCCTTCGTTTATTTATGCTTCTTAGTTCAGCCTTCGTTTATTCACGCTTCTTAGTTCAGCCTTCGTTTATTCACGCTTCTTAGTTCAGCCTTCGTTTATTCACGCTTCTTAGTTCAGCCTTCGTTTATTCATGCTTCTTAGTTCAGCCTTTGTTTATTCACGCTTCTTAGTTCAGCCTTCGTTTATTCATGCTTCTTAGTTCAGCCTTCGTTTATTCATGCTTCTTAGTTCAGCCTTCGTTTATTCATGCTTCTTAGTTCAGCCTTCGTTTATTCATGCTTCTTAGTTCAGCCTTCGTTTATTCATGCTTCTTAGTTCAGCCTTCGTTTATTCATGCTTCTTAGTTCAGCCTTCGTTTATTCACGCTTCTTAGTTCAGCCTTCGTTTATTCACGCTTCTTAGTTCAGCCTTCGTTTATTCACGCTTCTTAGTTCAGCCTTCGTTTATTCATGCTTCTTAGTTCAGCCTTCGTTTATTCACGCTTCTTAGTTCAGCCTTCGTTTATTCACGCTTCTTAGTTCAGCCTTTGTTAGTTCACGCTTCTTAGTTCAGCCTTTGTTAGTTCACGCTTCTTAGTTCAGCCTTTGTTAGTTCACGCTTCTTAGTTCAGCCTTTGTTAGTTCACGCTTCTTAGTTCAGCCTTTGTTAGTTCACGCTTCTTAGTTCAGCCTTTGTTAGTTCACGCTTCTTAGTTCAGCCTTTGTTAGTTCACGCTTCTTAGTTCAGCCTTTGTTAGTTCACGCTTCTTAGTTCAGCCTTTGTTAGTTCACGCTTCTTAGTTCAGCCTTTGTTAGTTCACGCTTCTTAGTTCAGCCTTTGTTAGTTCACGCTTCTTAGTTCAGCCTTTGTTAGTTCACGCTTCTTAGTTCAGCCTTTGTTAGTTCACGCTTCTTAGTTCAGCCTTTGTTAGTTCACGCTTCTTAGTTCAGCCTTTGTTAGTTCACGCTTCTTAGTTCAGCCTTTGTTAGTTCACGCTTCTTAGTTCAGCCTTTGTTAGTTCACGCTTCTTAGTTCAGCCTTTGTTAGTTCACGCTTCTTAGTTCAGCCTTTGTTAGTTCACGCTTCTTAGTTCAGCCTTTGTTAGTTCACGCTTCTTAGTTCAGCCTTTGTTAGTTCACGCTTCTTAGTTCAGCCTTTGTTAGTTCACGCTTCTTAGTTCAGCCTTTGTTAGTTCACGCTTCTTAGTTCAGCCTTTGTTAGTTCACGCTTCTTAGTTCAGCCTTTGTTAGTTCACGCTTCTTAGTTCAGCCTTTGTTAGTTCACGCTTCTTAGTTCAGCCTTTGTTAGTTCACGCTTCTTAGTTCAGCCTTTGTTAGTTCACGCTTCTTAGTTCAGCCTTTGTTAGTTCACGCTTCTTAGTTCAGCCTTTGTTAGTTCACGCTTCTTAGTTCAGCCTTTGTTAGTTCACGCTTCTTAGTTCAGCCTTTGTTAGTTCACGCTTCTTAGTTCAGCCTTTGTTAGTTCACGCTTCTTAGTTCAGCCTTTGTTAGTTCACGCTTCTTAGTTCAGCCTTTGTTAGTTCACGCTTCTTAGTTCAGCCTTTGTTAGTTCACGCTTTAAGGTCTCGTCATAATGACAGGTCATTTATCAGTGTTATTGATCACACTTTTACTTACGTATTACACAGTTTTATCAAATATTGTGACAGTGTTTGTATCTAGTGTTTTCTTCTTTAGTTCTCGTCCTTTGTTCTTGGTAGCAGCTGGACTTTGTCACTGCTGAACATTATGTTCTTGGTAGCAGCTGGACTTTGTCACTGCTGAACATTATGTTCTTGGTAGCAGCTGAACTTTGTCACTGCTGAACATTATGTTCTTGGTAGCAGCTGAACTTTGTCACTGCTGAACATTATGTTCTTGGTAGCAGCTGGACTTTGTCACTGCTGAACATTATGTTCTTGGTAGCAGCTGAACTTTATCACTGCTGAACATTATGTTCTTGGTAGCAGCTGAACTTTATCACTGCTGAACATTATGTTCTTGGTAGCAGCTGAACTTTATCACTGCTGAACATTATGTTCTTGGTAGCAGCTGGACTTTGTCACTGCTGAACATTATGTTCTTGGTAGCAGCTGAACTTTGTCACTGCTGAACATTATGTTCTTGGTAGCAGCTGAACTTTGTCACTGCTGAACATTATGTTCTTGGTAGCAGCTGGACTTTGTCACTGCTGAACATTATGTTCTTGGTAGCAGCTGAACTTTATCACTGCTGAACATTATGTTCTTGGTAGCAGCTGAACTTTATCACTGCTGAACATTATGTTCTTGGTAGCAGCTGAACTTTATCACTGCTGAACATTATGTTCTTGGTAGCAGCTGAACTTTATCACTGCTGAACATTATGTTCTTGGTAGCAGCTGAACTTTATCACTGCTGAACATTATGTTCTTGGTAGCAGCTGAACTTTATCACTGCTGAACATTATGTTCTTGGTAGCAGCTGAACTTTATCACTGCTGAACATTATGTTCTTGGTAGCAGCTGGACTTTGTCACTGCTGAACATTATGTTCTTGGTAGCAGCTGAACTTTATCACTGCTGAACATTATGTTCTTGGTAGCAGCTGAACTTTATCACTGCTGAACATTATGTTCTTGGTAGCAGCTGGACTTTGTCACTGCTGAACATTATGTTCTTGGTAGCAGCTGAACTTTGTCACTGCTGAACATTATGTTCTTGGTAGCAGCTGAACTTTATCACTGCTGAACATTATGTTCTTGGTAGCAGCTGAACTTTATCGCTGCTGAACATTATGTTCTTGGTAGCAGCTGAACTTTATCGCTGCTGAACATTATGTTCTTGGTAGCAGCTGAACTTTATCACTGCTGAACATTATGTTCTTGGTAGCAGCTGGACTTAGTGTCGATATTTGCATATAATCAGTGTGTTTTACTGCGGCAACTTTCATGCTGGTTTTTCTCTGGTTTGAATTACATTACAACACGTTCTTGTTTTAATTTTTGCTTCTGGTATAAAGTTGAGTACCTACAAAGGTGCTAAAAATCTTATCTTTCATATTTTTGCTTCTGGTATAAAGTTGAGTACCGACAAAGGTGCTAAAAATCTTATCTTTCATACAGGTTAGTGATGCATTTCCACAATTAACATTCCCAATTATTACACAAGTTCCTCGGTCTTCTGCTTGTCAGTCTTGTAAATCATTTACATTAAAATCATAATGAATGTATCTGGAAAATAATTAGACCTAATTTTAAATGCAATAGCTCATTGTTTACTATTTACTTATTGTAATTTGCTTTATACTTACACTTTAATTTATACTTATAGTCTGTATTATCCTCACAGCTTTCGTTGGGTAACAAGGGTTTACAATTGGAAGTTGAAGACCCAGATGAGTCATCAACTTAAATCACATAGTTGTCAGAAATTGGAATAGTCTGGAAAGTGATGTAATTGAGGCAGGATCCATACATAGCATTAAGAAGAGGTATGATAAAGCTCATGGAGCAGGGAGAGAGAGGATCTAGTTTACGTTATACACTTCTTAAAACATACATCTCCACCCTCCTGTGTATCGTGAATCGCAGTTCTCGTAACAAATGCAGCATCACGGGTGATGTCTTATTCCCTGACCCTCGAGACTCACTAAACGCACAATATGTTATGTAGAGTGACCGTGAAGTCACCCCTTGTACCTCCCAAACAACCACGCTCATAGTGTATGTCGGAATTACACCGTTTTCAACTTTCCCCTCGTTGTGAAATTACGTACTCACTTCCCATACTGCATGTTACACACCGTTTATACTGTATGTGCTTCAGAATTCTCACACCGTGTTTAAATATCGTATTCCTTTCACACCATCTACGGTGAAGAGTTCTCACATTATATATGGTGCAGACCTCTCGTACTGTAACTGTATATGTTGCAGATACCTCGTATCATGAATGTGCAACTACATCATCATTATGTGTTGCTAAACTCACAATGTTTATGTTGCAGACACAATATGACGCTCAAAATGAGGAAATTGGTACCGTCAGACTTCGGCGTCTACACTTGTATCATCGGGAACTTCCTGGGTGAGGCGCAAGCCACCACTGTTCTCAGAGGTGAGTCCTTCAAGAACTCTGGAATACCCTCCAGGAAACCATCCTCAGAGGTGAGTGTTGCAGGAGCTCTGGAATACCCTGAAGGGAACCATGCTCAGAGGTGAGTGTTGCAGGAGCTCTGGAACACCCTCCAGGGAACCATCCTCAGAAGTGAGTGTTGAAAGAACTCTGTGACCGTCAGCGACAGTAAGCGGTATATCACTTGAATCACTTCTGCCACTCCTTCTGGAGTCACTGCTGGGTTACCACATGGAGAAAACCCGGACCAGGGCCCTGGCAAACCTACATGAACATGAACTCTCTTCTTAGGTCGTTCTGGGACTCGAGCTGCGGCCTGAGTGCCAGGAATGATTCAAATGGAGACGAAAGACTCACCGTGCCCTTGTCATAGGACTGCTCCCATCACAGGGCTGTAAACAGTACGTCATTCTTCCACTCTATATATGATCAATTTTAATTTATACAAAGTACTTTAGAGATTCGCATTTTTCGGATTATATTAACTGAAATCAATGGGGTTAAAATAACCCTCTTCGGAGGATGCTTCCCTGGTTTGGTGTCCTAGAGTCATTTCAACACTCAAGAAAGAGTTCTTGCTCATGTAGGTTTGCCAGGACGGGTTCTGGTCTGGGTCTTTTCCATGTGGCGACCCGGCAGTGGCTCCAGAAGGAGTGGCAGAGTTGATTCAGGTGATATACTACTAACAGCCCTATGGCAGTTGCACGGTGAGCATTCATGTCAAGTGGTGTACCGTTTACAGCCCTATGGCTGTGGCAGGCCTATGACAAGGGCGCGGTGAGTCTTTCAATTCCAATTGAGCCATTCCTGGCACTCAGGCCGCAGCCCATACAGCTCGAGAGATTCTCTGGAGGTGAAGAAAAGAGTGAGGTAGCCAGTATATAAGGGCGAGCGGGACAAAAACGGTAACAAAGAGGGAGAAGAGGAGTGAAGGGTGAAGGGAGTAATAGTGAAGGGAGTAGCATTAGTAGAGGAATAGAGGCGAAAATGTCCTACCCGCAAGGGGTAGGACCAGAAACGCAGGGGATAGGGGGGGGTTAACTGACTTACAGAACACATTTAGGCAGAAGGAATACAAAGAAAGAAAAGGGGAAAAGTAGGAACGGAGAAGTAGGGAAAGGAGAAGAAAGGATCAGGTTAAGTTACGTGTGTTGTGAAGTTTGCGGCATTAACAATGTAATGAGAAAGGAAGGCATCTACAGAAACGAAGCCAAGACTAAGATTCATACAAAGAAAGTTGTGTATAAGGGTTGTTTCAACTAGACGGCGACTGTGAAAGCTAGAAGTAGGGTAGACAGTTTTAGCAGAGGACCAGTTAATATGACTGATCTCTAACATGACAGACAGGAGCATTATTTGTGTGGGTAAGCATGTTTAACACCACTTTGAGTTTGTCAGAAAGAGAACGGCCAGTTTCTCCAGAGTATTGGAGAGGACAAAAGGGCATCTATAGCGGAAGGAGAGTTACGAACTAAATTACTGAGAAGAATGTTAGTTTGGCGAAGAGTTTAATGTCTAAGGAAAGGAGAAAGTTGTTGAAACTAAAAAGACTGGAAATATAGGGAAGGTAGAGAACAGAAGATTTCACAGAAACAGAGTTTGGGGGAGAAGAAAGTCCGTTTAGCAAGTGGAGTTTATGATATTGGAGGAGTAGCCAAGACGAGAGAACGAATTACGAAGAGTGAAAATTTCCGATTCAAGGAACTGAGGGTAAGAAATGCGAAGAACACAGTGAAAGGAAGAAATAAGAACGTTTTTCTTGACAGAGGAAGCATGGTAAGAGAAGTAATGAATGTGCATGCCACTGTGCATAGGCCTGAGATAAATGGAAAAAGAAAAGACTAAAACCGAGGGGCGGGGGGATATATATACATCATGTACATTATGTATAAATCCAGCCATTGTATTTTTTTTTTTTTTCTGAAAACTTAGTCTCTTCAGAAATAACCTGTGTTTAGTAGAGGAAAATTAAGACGTTTCGATCCGTCCTAGACCGTCTACAACTGATCACCTGTCTGCAGTACATTACAACATCTCCGCTCAGATGTTGTAGTTGTATCAGGACTGATGAACTTAACATATCTACTCCAGACTGAGGGACTGTTTACCACAAACTCATATTAACACTGTCACGTCATAACAAGATGTCAAGTTAGGAGAAGACTACGGTGCTGAAGTTTCAGTAGAAATAACATCATCAGCAGCAGTAGTAAAGGAGTTGCAATTGCTAAGGTCATACTAGTGGCTCGTTGAAACTGGTATAATAATAATTAATAATAATAATAATAATAATAATAATAATAATAATAATAATATCTTTATTTACTACCAGTACATGTACAAGGTATACAGACGATAGCTGACATCAATGACATACTACTATATACGAAGTCCCTTGTTATGCTGAGCATTTCCTGCAAATTAGGTCGGTTTTGTCCCAGGATGCGACCCGCATCAGTCCACTAACACATAGGTACCCATTTTACACTGATGGGTGAACAGGGACAGCAGGTGTCCCTAATGTTTTCCAACCGTACCGGAGGAGATTCGAACCCCGGAGCTCAGTGGGTGAGCTGAGTGCGTTAGTGATCGATCTACGGGACACTTATCAGTCCATCGTAGATAAATGACTGGTACAACTGAAATGTTGAGTAACACTTGGGAATCTTTAAGTAAGTTTATTCATGTATACACAAATACAGTTACATAGATTATCATACATAGCAGCATATGTGTAAAGTGCCTGGGATAACCCAGTTTGAGGTAAGCAGTCCCTTAGCCTTGAGTAGATGTGATCAGTACATCAATGGAGAGGGAGCATGGACACGGGGGTCGTCCCACAGTTACTAAAAACAACAGACATAGCCCCACTCCACAAAGGGGGGAGTAAAGCAATAGCAAAGAACTACAGACCGATAGCACTAACATCCCATATCATAAAAATCTTTGAAAGGGTCCTAAGAAGCAAGATCACCACCCATCTAAATACCTATCAATTAAACAACCCAGAGCAACATGGGTTTAGAGCAGGTCGTCCTGTCTGTCTCAGCTACTGGATCACTACGACAAAGTCCTAGATGCACTAGAAAACAAAAAGAATGCAGATGTAATATATACAGACTTTGCAAAAGCCTTCGACAAGTGTGACCATGGCGTAATAGCGCACAAAATGCGTGCTAAAGGAATAACAGGAAAAGTTGGTAGATAGATCTATAATTTCCTCACAAACAGAACACAAACAGTAGTAGTCAACAGAGTAAAGTCCGAGGCGGCTACGGTGAAAAGCTCTGTTCCACAAGGTACAGTACTCGCTCCCATCTTGTTTCTCATCCTCATATCTGACATAGACAAGGATGTCAGCCACAGCACCGTGTCTTCCTTTGGAGATGACACCCGAATCTGCATGACAGTGTCTTCCATTGCAGACACTGCAAGGCTCCAGGCGGACATCAACCAAATCTTTCAGTGGGCTGCAGAAAACAATATGAAGTTCAACGATGAGAAATTTCAATTACTCCGATATGGTAAACATGAGGAAATTAAAACGTCATCAGAGTACAAAACAAATTCCGGCCACAAAATAGAGCGAAACACCAACGTCAAAGACCTGGGAGTGATCATGTCGGAGGATCTCACCTTCAAGGACCATAACATTGTATCAATCGCATCTGCTAGAAAAATGACAGGATGGATAATGAGAACCTTCAAAACTAGGGATGCCAAGCCCATGATGACACTCTTCAGGTCACTTGTTCTATCTAGGCTGGAATATTGCTGCACACTAACAGCACCTTTCAAGGCAGGTGAAATTGCTGACCTAGAAAATGTACAGAGAACCTACACGGCGTGCATAATGGAGATAAAACACCTCAATTACTGGGAGCGCTTAAAGTTCCTGAACCTGTATTCCCTGGAACGCAGGCGGGAGAGATACATGATTATATACACCTGGAAAATCCTAGAGGGACTAGTACCGAACTTGCACACGAAAATCACTCGCAACGAAAGCAAAAGACTTGGCAGATGATGCACCATCCCCCCAATGAAAAGCAGGGGTGTCACTAGCACGTTAAGAGACAATATAATATGTGTCAGGGGCCCGAGACTGTTCAACTGCCTCCCAGCATACATAAGTGGGATTACCAACAGACCCCTGGCAGTCTTCAAGCTGGCACTGGACAAGCACCTGAAGTCGGTTCCTGACCAGCCGGGCTGTGGCTCGTACGTTGGATTGCGTGCAGCCAGTAGTAACAGCCTGGTTGATCAGGCTCTGATCCACCATGAGGCCTGGTCACAGACCGGGCCGCGGGGGCGTTGACCCCCGGAACTCTCTCCAGGTAAACTCCAGGCATATGCGCCAAGAAATTTATATAGTATAGACAGGTAAGTTGAAACAGTCAGAGGTGTCACTGTCGTGCTGAATAGGCAAAACTTGCGATTTTGACTTAAGTAGCAACGCTCTGCTTGCCGAATAAGTCAAGCGAAAGTTTGTGTATGCAATAATTTCGCAAAAATCATTCTGAATCTAACGAAAAAAAATATATTTCATTGTGTTTGTTTATTATTAAATTATCGTAAACTTATCTAAAATATTTTTAGCAGCATTAGGCTAAATTAAATTGCGATTGTTGTAATAAGGTTAGGTAAATTTTAGAAAGTATACTTAATTTTAGAAAGTACTTAATTTTAGAAAGTACTTAATTTTAGAAAGTACTTAATTTTAGAAAGTCCTTAATTTTAGAAAGTACTTAATTTTAGAAAGTACTTAATTTTAGAAAGTACTTAATTTTAGAAAGTACTTAATTTTAGAAAGTACTTAATTTTAGAAAGTACTTAATTTTAGAAAGTACTTAATTTTAGAAAGTACTTAATTTTAGAAAGTATTTAATTTTAGAAAGTATTTAATTTTAGAAAGTACTTAATTTTAGAAAGTACTTAATTTTAGAAAGTACTTAATTTTAAATAAGTTCTTGCTAATTGACCTGTTTTACCTATTCGGCACGACATCAGAATGGAAAAATCTACAGGTGGAGGTCGCTCAAACGGCTTCACCTCACCTGTCTGCAGTATATAAGATATATCTTCACTTATCTTATTCTGTGATCATGATGATACACTGATCACATTGACTGTACCATGATTATTATCTCAAACTTATCCTCAGGGACTGATTACCTCAAAATTCTTCTCAGGGACTGATTATCTCAAACTTATCCTCAGGGACTGATTACCTCAAAATTCTTCTCAGGGACTGATTATCTCAAACTTATCCTCAGGGACTGATTACCTCAAAATTCTCCTCAGGGACTGATTATCTCAAACTTATCCTCAGGGACTGATTACCTCAAAATTCTCCTCAGGGACTGATTATCTCAAACTTATCCTCAGGGACTGATTACCTCAAAATTCTCCTCAGGGACTGATTCTCTCAAACTTCTCCAGGGACTGATTACCTCAAGCTTCTCCAGGGACTGATTATCTCGAACTTCTCCTCAGGGACTGATTATCTCAAAATTATTCTCAGGGACTGATTATCTCAAACTTCTCCTCAGGGACTGATTATCTCAAACTTCTCCTCAGGGACTGATTATCTTAAACTTCTCCTCAGGGACTGATTATCTCAAAATTATCCTCAGGGTCTGATTATCTCAAACTTCTCCTCAGGGACTGATTATCTCAAACTTCTCCTCAGGGACTGATTATCTCAAACTTCTCCTCAGGGACTGATTATCTCAAACTTCTCCTCAGGGACTGATTATCTCAAACTTCTCCTCAGGGACTGATTATCTCAAACTTCTCCTCAGGGACTGATTATCTCAAACTTCTCCTCAGGGACTGATTATCTCAAACTTCTCCTCAGGGACTGATTACTTGGAACTTCTCGTCATTTTCCAGCATTCTTCTCTGCACTGGACTGAGGAAGCTACTGGTTGGCGTAACGTGTCCAGAATAAAGATACATAAGTGTTATACAACACTTTCAATCATCAGCTTGTCTCTTCTCTAAACCGTTTATACACTTCCTTATTCCTTATTCTTATTTTTCTGCTTATTCCCGTGGTCTGGTGGCCACGGGAATAAACACGTCCAATGTTTACACCCAGCGAGGGTAGAAACATTGAACGTGTTTCTTTACACCGGTTGTCTATATTCACCCATCAGTAAAATAGGTACCTGGGTGTTAGTGGACTGGTGTGGGTCGCATCCTTGGACAAAACTGACCTAATTTGCAGGAAATGCTCAGCATACCAAGTGGCTTTCTATGTAGTAGTATGTCATTGATGTCAGCTATGGTCTGTATACCTTGTACATGTACTTGTATACCTTGTACATGTACTTGTATACCTTGTACATGTACTTGTATACCTTGTACATGTACTTGTATACCTTGTACATGTACTAGTAAATAAATATATACTACTACCACCACTCATACTAATTCTACCACTACAACTACTACTACTACTTGTACTACTACTTAAGTACCACCACTACAACTGTTACAATATTATTGTTTCATCCCGTCCCCAGCATCCCCAGCATCCCCAGCACCCCCAGCATCCCCAGCATCCCCAGCACCCCCAGGACCCCCAGCATCCCCAGCATCCCCAGCATCCCCAGCACCCCCAGCATCCCCAGCATCCCCAGCACCCCCAGGACCCCCAGCATCCCCAGCATCCCCAGCACCCCCAGCATCCCCAGCATCCCCAGCACCCCCAGGACCCCCAGCATCCCCAGCATCCCCAGCATCCCCAGCATCCTCAGCATCCCCAGCATCCCCAGCATCCCCAGCATCCCCAGCACCCCCAGCACCCCCAGCATCCCCAGCACCCCCAGCATCCCCAGCATCCCCAGCACCCCCAGCACCCCCAGCATCCCCAGCACCCCCAGCATCCCCAGCATCCCCAGCATCCCCAGCACCCCCAGCATCCCCAGCACCCCCAGCATCCCCAGCATCCCCAGCATCCCCAGCACCCCCAGCATCCCCAGCATCCTCAGCATCCCCAGCATCCCCAGCACCCCCAGCATCCCCAGCACCCCCAGCACCCCCAGCATCCCCAGCACCCCCAGCATCCCCAGCATCCCCAGCACCCCCAGCATCCCCAGCATCCCCAGCACCCCCAGCATCCCCAGCATCCCCAGCATCCCCAGCATCCCCAGCACCCCCAGCATCCCCAGCACCCCCAGCATCCCCAGCATCCCCAGCATCCCCAGCACCCCCAGCATCCCCAGCACCCCCAGCATCCCCAGCATCCCCAGCATCCCCAGCACCCCCAGCATCCCCAGCATCCTCAGCATCCCCAGCATCCCCAGCACCCCCAGCATCCCCAGCACCCCCAGCACCCCCAGCATCCCCAGCACCCCCAGCATCCCCAGCATCCCCAGCATCCCCAGCATCCCCAGCATCCCCAGCATCCCCAGCATCCCCAGCATCCCCAGCATCACACACTGGCTCCCTTAACAGACCAAGTCCGACCAAAAGGTCGTTATAAATTTAAGTCTCCTATGTGCGGGTTATTTGTGTAGTCACGGTATTGAGCCTTTTTATTATTTAAAGGAAAACATAAACAAGAGGAAAGGCAACCGGAATACATAAAAAAAAGGTTAAGATAAATGGAGAAGAGGGAAAGATCAGGTCAAGTCAGTATCGTTCTGAAGATTTCATTCTACACATCCGTCTGTCATGACTTCGACTGATGCTACATTTAGCAGCGGTGTTATTTATATCACAGTTGTGATAAGATAAGATAAGATAAGATCTGCAACACCAGGTAACAGCATTGTTATAGGATCACCAAGGAGAACATTTGTGTTCTTTCTGTTACTGAACATTTGTGTTCTGTCAAAAAGACAGCAATAATTTTCCACAAGTGCAACTAATGTGACATTTATTATGGCAACGTTTCGCTCTCCAGGAGCTTTATCAAGCCATTACAAACAATACATGGACACAGAGGGTATATAAATATGAATATAAAGGGTATATGAATACTAGTATTCACCTCACTCTGAGCCTTTATATACCCTCTGTGTCCATGTATTGTTTGTAATGGCTTGATAAAACTCCTGGAGAGCGAAACGTTGCCATAATAAATGTCACATTAGTTGCACTTGTGTCCTTTTACTTTACATATTGTCGGTAATTCTACCAACTTTATTACAATAATTTTCCAAGTACTGGAGAGAATAAGAGAAGCAGGTATAGGAGTAAACACCGGAAGCACAGTTCCAGGTAATAACTAGTTGGTAGCGCACTCAGCTTACGCACTGAGGTCCGTGGATCGATCTCCGGGTAGGGTGGAAACATTGGGTGTGTTTCTTTTAAGGCACCTGCTATCCTTATTCACCTAGTAGTAAATAGGTATCTGGGTGTTAGTCGACTGGTGTGGGTCGCATCCTGGGGACAAAATTAACCTAAGTTGCCGGGAATGTTCTGTAAACCAGAAGCTTTCTATGCAGTATGTCATTGATGTCAACTATGTCACTGATGTCAACTATGTCACTGATGTCAACTATGATGTCAACACTGATGTCTGTTTAAGTTGTATCGTGAACTTTTAGAAATAAAGATTATTATTCTTAAAAAAATGATTATTATTATCAGTATTATTATTATTAGTAGTATTGTTAGTTTTATTATTATTACTATTATTATTATTATTATTATTATTATTATTATTATTATTATTGTAATTATCATATTCAGTTTAGGTGCTAAAAACAAAACACGGTCACACAGAGCTGCAGTAAGAGATGTGCAAAAGTAGGGATGTGTCAAGAGAAGATGTGAGTGAAGGACAGGGGTGTGCCATGGTAGGTGTGAGTGGCAGTGGTGTGCTATGGTAGGTGTGAGTGAGGGACAGGGGTGTGCCATGGTAGGTGTGAGTGGCAGTGGTGTCCTATGGTAGGTGTGAGTGAGGGACAGGGGTGTGCCATGGTAGGTGTGGGTGAGGGACAGGGGTGTGCCATGGTAGGTGTGAGTGGCAGTGGTGTGCTATGGTAGGTGTGAGTGAGGTACAGAGGTGTGCCATGGTAGGTGTGAGTGGCAGTGGTGTGCTATGGTAGGTGTGAGTGAGGGACAGGGGTGTGCCATGGTAGGTGTGAGTGAGGGACAGGGGTGTGCCATGGTAGGTGTGAGTGAGGGACAGGGGTGTGCCATGGTAGGTGTGAGTGAGGGACAGGGGTGTGCCATGGTAGGTGTGAGTGAGGGACAGGGGTGTGCCATGGTAGGTGTGAGTGAGGGACAGGGGTGTGCCATGGTAGGTGTGAGTGAGGGACAGGGGTGTGCCATGGTAGGTGTGAGTGAGGGACAGGGGTGTGCCATGGTAGGTGTGAGTGAGGGACAGGGGTGTGCCATGGTAGGTGTGAGTGAGGGACAGGGGTGTGCCATGGTAGGTGTGAGTGAGGGACAGGGGTGTGCCATGGTAGGTGTGAGTGAGGGACAGGGGTGTGCCATGGTAGGTGTGAGTGAGGGGCAGGGGTGTGCCATGGTAGGTGTGAGTGAGGGACAGGGGTGTGCCATGGTAGGTGTGAGTGAGGGACAGGGGTGTGCCATGGTAGGTGTGAGTGAGGGACAGGGGTGTGCCATGGTAGGTGTGAGTGAAGGACAGGGGTGTGCCATGGTAGGTGTGAGTGAGGGACAGGGGTGTGCCATGGTAGGTGTGAGTGAGGGACAGGGGTGTGCCATGGTAGGTGTGAGTGAGGGACAGGGGTGTGCCATGGTAGGTGTGAGTGAGGGACAGGGGTGTGCCATGGTAGGTGTGAGTGAGGGACAGGAGTGTGCCATGGTAGGTGTGAGTGAGGGGCAGGGGTGTGCCATGGTAGGTGTGAGTGAGGGACAGGGGTGTGCCATGGTAGGTGTGAGTGAGGTACAGGGGTGTGCCATGGTAGGTGTGAGTGAGGGGCAGGGGTGTGCTATGGTAGGTGTGA
This sequence comes from Cherax quadricarinatus, assembly GCF_038502225.1. Classification (NCBI taxonomy): domain Eukaryota; kingdom Metazoa; phylum Arthropoda; class Malacostraca; order Decapoda; family Parastacidae; genus Cherax; species Cherax quadricarinatus. The sequence continues at coordinate 1,343,365 of NC_091371.1, forward strand.
GTGAGGGACAGGGGTGTGCCATGGTAGGTGTGAGTGAGGTACAGGGGTGTGCCATGGTAGGTGTGAGTGAGGGGCAGGGGTGTGCCATGGTAGGTGTGAGTGAGGGACAGGGGTGTGCCATGGTAGGTGTGAGTGAGGGGCAGGGGTGTGCCATGGTAGGTGTGAGTGAGGGACAGGGGTGTGCCATGGTAGGTGTGAGTGAGGTACAGGGGTGTGCCATGGTAGGTGTGAGTGAGGGGCAGGGGTGTGCCATGGTAGGTGTGAGTGAGGGACAGAGATGTGCCATGGTAGTTGTGAGTGAGGGACAGGGGTGTGCCATGGTAGGTGTGAGTGGCAGGGGTGTGCTATGGTAGGTGTAAGGGACAGGGGTGTGCCATGGTAGGTGTGAGTGAGGGACAGGGGTGTGCCATGGTAGGTGTGAGTGGCAGGGGTGTGCTATGGTAGGTGTAAGGGACAGGGGTGTGCCATGGTAGGTGTGAGTGAGGGACAGGGGTGTGCCATGGTAGGTGTGAGTGAGGGACAGGGGTGTGCCATAGTAGGTGTGAGTGAGGGACAGGGGTGTTCCATGGTAGGTGTGAGTGAGGGACAGGGGTGTGCCATTGTAGGTGCGAGTGAGGTACAGGGGTGTGCCATGGTAGGTGTGAGTGAGGGGCAGACGTGTGCCATGGTAGGTGTGAGTGAGGGACAGGGGTGTGCCATGGTAGGTGTGAGTGAGGGACAGGGGTGTGCCATAGTAGGTGTGAGTGAGGGACAGGGGTGTTCCATGGTAGGTGTGAGTGAGGGACAGGGGTGTGCCATTGTAGGTGCGAGTGAGGTACAGGGGTGTGCCATGGTAGGTGTGAGTGAGGGACAGGGGTGTGCCATGGTAGGTGTGAGTGAGGGACAGGGGTGTGCCATAGTAGGTGTGAGTGAGGGGCAGGGGTTTGCCATGGTAGGTGTGAGTGAGGGACAGGGGTGTGCCATGGTAGGTGTGAGTGAGGGGCAGGGGTGTGCCATGGTAGGTGTGAGTGAGGGACAGGGGTGTGCCATGGTAGATGTGAGTGAGGGACAGGGGTGTGCCATGGTAGGTGTGAGTGAGGGACAGGGGTGTGGCATGATAGGTGTGAGTGAGGGACAGGGGTGTGCCATGGTAGGTGTGAGTGAGGGACAGGGGTGTTCCATGGTAGGTGTGAGTGAGGGACAGGGGTGTGCCATTGTAGGTGCGAGTGAGGGACAAGGGTGTGCCATGGTAGGTGTGACTGAGGGACAGGGGTGTGCCATGGTAGGTGTGAGTGAGGGACAAGGGTGTGCCATGGTAGGTGTGAGTGAGGGCCAGGGGTGTGGCATGGTAGGTGTGAGTGAGGGACAGGGGTGTGCCATGGTAGGTGTGAGTGAGGGACAGGGGTGTGGCATGGTAGGTGTGAGTGAGGGTCAGGGGTGTGCCATGGTAGGTGTGAGTGAGGGACAGGGGTGTGCCATGGTAGGTGTGAGTGAGGGACAGGTGTGTGCCATGGTAGGTGTGAGTGAGGGACAGGGGTGCGTCATGGTAGGTGTGAGTGAGGGGCAGGGGTGTGCCATGGTAGGTGTGAGTGAGGGACAGGGGTGTGTAATGGTAGGTGTGAGTGAGGGACAGGGGTGTGCCATGGTAGATGAGAGTGAGGGACAGGGGTGTACCATGGTAGGTGTGAGTGAGGGACAGGGGTGTGCCATGGTAGGTGTGAGTGAGGGACAGGGGTGTGCCATGGTAGATGTGAGTGAGGGACAGGGGTGTACCATGGTAGGTGTGAGTGAGGGGCAGGGGTGTGCCATGGTAGGTGTGAGTGAGGGACAGGGGTGTGCCATGGTAGGTGTGAGTGAGGGACAGGGGTGTGCCATGGTAGATGTGAGTGAGGGACAGGGGTGTACCATGGTAGGTGTGAGTGAGGGAGAGGGGTGTGCCATGGTAGGTGTGAGTGAGGGACAGGGGTGTGCCATGGTAGGTGTGAGTGAGGGACAGTTGTGTACCATGGTAAGTGTGAGTGAGGGACAGGGGCGTGCCATGGTAGGTGTGAGTGAGGTACTGGGGTGCGCCATGGTAGGTGTGAGTGAGGTACAGGGGTGTACCATGGTAGGTGTGAGTGAGGTACAGGGGTGTACCATGGTAGATGTGAGTGAGGGACTGGGGTGTGCCATGGTAGGTGTGAGTGAGGGACAGGGGTGTACCATGGTAGGTGTAAGTGAGGGACAGGGGTGTGCCATGGTAGGTGTGAGTGAGGTACAGGGGTGTACCATGGTAGGTGTGAGTGAGGTACAGAGGTGTACCATGGTAGGTGTGAGTGAGGTACAGAGGTGTTCCATGGTAGGTGTGAGTGAGGGACAGGGGTGTACCATGGTAGGTGTGAGTGAGGGACAGGGGTGTGGCATGGTAGGTGTGAGTCGAGGAAGGGGAGAATGAAAGAGTGAAACTGAAATCAAAGTTGGTGCAGTAGGTTAGTTTCCGTTAAAAATGTCAGAGGGAGAGAGTGCTTCAACAGTGGGACTTTCTGTGACGAGGTCAGTGTTGGGGCGGTGGAGAGAACGCTGTTTGGAGAGAGTGCTTCAACAGTGGGACTTTCTGTGACGAGGTCAGTGTTGGGGCGGTGGAGAGAACGCTGTTTGGAGAGAGTGCTTCAACAGTGGGACTTTCTGTGACGAGGTCAGTGTTGGGGCGGTGGAGAGAACGCTGTTTGGAGAGAGTGCTTCAACAGTGGGACTTTCTGTGACGAGGTCAGTGTTGGGGCGGTGGAGAGAACGCTGTTTGGAGAGAGTGCTTCAACAGTGGGACTTTCTGTGACGAGGTCAGTGTTGGGGCGGTGGAGAGAACGCTGTTTGGAGAGAGTGCTTCAACAGTGGGACTTTCTGTGACGAGGTCAGTGTTGGGGCGGTGGAGAGAACGCTGTTTGGAGAGAGTGCTTCAACAGTGGGACTTTCTGTGACGAGGTCAGTGTTGGGGCGGTGGAGAGAACGCTGGAGGGAGAGAGTGCTTCAACAGTGGGATTTTCTGTGACGAGGTCAGTGTTGGGGCGGTGGAGAGAACGCTGGAGGGAGAGAGTGCTTCAACAGTGGGACTTTCTGTGACGAGGTCAGTGTTGGGGCGGTGGAGTGAACGCTGGAGGGAGAGAGTGCTTCAACAGTGGGACTTTCTGTGGCGAGGTCAGTGTTGGGGCGGTGGAGAGAACGCTGGAGGGAGAGAGTGCTTCAACAGTGGGACTTTCTGTGACGAGGTCAGTGTTGGGGCGGTGGAGAGAGCGCTGGAGGGAGAGAGTGCTTCAACAGTGGGACTTTCTGTGACGAGGTCAGTGTTGGGGCGGTGGAGAGAACGCTGGAGGGAGAGAGTGCTTCAACAGTGGGACTTTCTGTGACGAGGTCAGTGTTGGGGCGGTGGAGAGAACGCTGGAGGGAGAGAGTGCTTCAACAGTGGGACTTTCTGTGACGAGGTCAGTGTTGGGGCGGTGGAGAGAACGCTGGAGGGAGAGAGTGCTTCAACAGTGGGACTTTCTGTGACGAGGTCAGTGTTGGGGCGGTGGAGAGAACGCTGTTTGGAGAGAGTGCTTCAACAGTGGGACTTTCTGTGACGAGGTCAGTGTTGGGGCGGTGGAGAGAACGCTGTTTGGAGAGAGTGCTTCAACAGTGGGACTTTCTGTGACGAGGTCAGTGTTGGGGCGGTGGAGAGAACGCTGTTTGGAGAGAGTGCTTCAACAGTGGGACTTTCTGTGACGAGGTCAGTGTTGGGGCGGTGGAGAGAACGCTGGAGGGAGAGAGTGCTTCAACAGTGGGATTTTCTGTGACGAGGTCAGTGTTGGGGCGTTGGAGTGAACGCTGGAGGGAGAGAGTGCTTCAACAGTGGGACTTTCTGTGACGAGGTCAGTGTTGGGGCGGTGGAGAGAACGCTGGAGGGAGAGAGTGCTTCAACAGTGGGACTTTCTGTGACGAGGTCAGTGTTGGGGCGGTGGAGAGAGCGCTGGAGGGAGAGAGTGCTTCAACAGTGGGACTTTCTGTGACGAGGTCAGTGTTGGGGCGGTGGAGAGAACGCTGGAGGGAGAGAGTGCTTCAACAGTGGGACTTTCTGTGACGAGGTCAGTGTTGGGGCGGTGGAGAGAACGCTGGAGGGAGAGAGTGCTTCAACAGTGGGACTTTCTGTGACGAGGTCAGTGTTGGGGCGGTGGAGAGAACGCTGGAGGGAGAGAGTGCTTCAACAGTGGGACTTTCTGTGACGAGGTCAGTGTTGGGGCGGTGGAGAGAACGCTGGAGGGAGAGAGTGCTTCAACAGTGCGACTTTCTGTGACGAGGTCAGTGTTGGGGCGGTGGAGAGAACGCTGGAGGGAGAGAGTGCTTCAACAGTGGGACTTTCTGTGACGAGCTCAGTGTTGGGGCGGTGGAGAGAACGCTGGAGAATCCTGCATGCTACTTCATACACATGATAGTCTCTTAAGGGCACTTATGTTACTCCGTTCTCTAATAACATGTTCATTTTTCCACAATTACTATCACATTTTCTTTGTCTGCGTCGTAAGGTGAAGTCCAGGATCTTAATTCATGGTATAACTTAACAAGTTTTTGAGGACAGTTTTGTTGCAGAGGACAATTGTCCTCAAAGATTTGTTAAGTTATTCCATGAATTAAGGAAACATCCTGGACTTAACCCTACGAAACAAACCAAATGTGATAGTAATTATGAACAAGTTAGATTATAATGGAAAAATTAACATTTTAAAAGGCGGGAGAACTGAAGTGCCTCTTAGGCCATAGTGGACTGACCATATGATCTGAAAGTTCACCCAAAGGGGTATCGGTCGTTTCTCAAATAGAAATGTATGAATGATCACATGTGTCCCAAACGTAAGTGGGACACATGACAGCAGTGGGAAGAATGTGGCCAGAGTCCTAAATGCGGTTTGGTAGAAAAAAATATGTTGTTGAAGTTCAACTGGGACCAGTGTTGTTGCCAGCGGTTGTGGAGTTGCTGACAGAGTGCTCATGAAGTCATAACACGATTGCAAATAAATCACGGAACGGTTGGGGTTTGAACTCATGGCAAGTGATTTGTTGGAAGCTCATTGAAAAATAGTCCGAGAGAGGAAGATCCTCTTGTGGTAAATCAGGTCATGAATGGGTGACGTACGCAAGTCTGCCACATCTTTACTGGTAACAAAAACTAGTCCGGCGACCCAACAATAACAACGTCTTTGCGGTTACTGGAAATGTGACATAAGATAAGATAAGATAAGAGTTCGTTCGGATTTTTAACCCCGGAGGGTTAACCACCCAGGATAACCCAAGAAAGTCAGTGCGTCATCGAGGACTGTCTAACTTATTTCCATTGGGGTCCTTAATCTTGTCCCCCAGGATGCGACCCACACCAGTCGACTAACACCCAGGTACCTATTTGCTGCTAGGTGAACAGGACAACAGGTGTAAGGAAACGTGTCGAAATGTTTCCACCCGCCGGGAATCGAACCCGGGCCCTCCGTGTGTGAAGCGGGAGCTTTAGCCACCAGGCCACCGGGCCACCACATAACTAAAATTCTACACGAAGGACTATGAGAGGAAGGGACACAAATTTTTAAATAGCCTGTAACGTAATTTTGGAGTACGAAACAACCAGAAATGACGATAAAATAGATAAAATGAAAACTCTGATCGATTTTAGTAAATGTTTATTCTCGGGAACAACAGTTTGACAGCCGATACTGTCAAGTGATTTAGAGCCGCCAGTGTACGTCGCAACTCTAAGAGAATGAAAATGAATGTGTTCAATGGTGAATGTGAAGTTGTAACATGCAAGTGAGCTTAATGGAGATTGAAGTAGGGAGATGCAAACGTAAATTATCAGAACTTCCCAAAGAGGGAGAAGTGAATGTAAGGTGAGGTAAATCAAGGTCAGCGAGTGAACAGTGAATACAAAGCAGAAACTTACGTAAAAAAAGGGTGTGAGCATTGAACAAATTTGTTGAAAATCAAATCAGTTTTCCCAGACTCGAACGGTCTGAGGGGGGAGCGGGGATGTTAGAGTATTAAGCTGGTGGAGCGTGACAGTGTTGCCAGGTCTTCACTCCCAGAGTCTTAATTGTAAGATTAATTTAGTCATAAGGCCTTGATGACTAATATCCAGTCTAGAGTATAATTACATAATTAAGTTGAACTACAAATGTATGTTAAGTAGATTAATATGTTTAAAACTGACACCTCTAGTGCTGTACACTTGGCACAGTCTGTGGGCACCAGTCTGTGGTCACCAGTCAGTTGAAGTTATTGGCGCAGACGAGGTGTCAGCTCCGCTGGCCGGGCTAGTGTGTTACTGACTTATCATTGGATATTCGCGGTATTTCTGGAAGGAAGTGGTAACGAATTAGTCCAGCAGACAACATAAGGTAAGCTGTCAAATATACTAGTTTCAGGATTCGTAAATCTAGGTAGGTAAATATTGTCTGTGTGGTCTAACTACCGGAGGAGCTTCTACAAGATCCCGGATATTACACACTACCCGACAAGCTTACTACCCTGACTGATGATCGTATTTGACGGTGGGCGAGGCAATGCTTGATCGATTATCATGTATATTAGTGTTGTGACAATACTGACACTTACTGTTCTGCTTATGTTACTATCTGTTACATCAATCAGAGATGCCTCTAAACATCTGGCTTCCTGAACATCTCTGCAATTCTCCAGCTCCTGGTGCCCCTCCGTGTTGCTAGCAACCATCCGTACATTATTTTTAATTATTTACGGGAAAGTACACAGAAATGCAGTAAAATGCAATCCTCTATCGACAACACATTGGCAAGGAGTACATATTGGGTCCATAATGACGTCAAGGGTCAGATAAAAAATGTTGAAAAAAAAAAAATACCTCCTTGCCTTGAACCCGCTGTCAGAGTCGTAAAACTCCAGACTGACGCGTTAGCCACTGGACCAGCTGGTTACGATAATAATAATCCAACCTGGTATATTTCTACACCATAGGAAGGTTAGCATAGGTACCACTGTGACCACAGTGGTGCCTATGCTAACCTTCTTATGGTGTGTAAATATACCTAGTTGGATGAATCATATTATAGCCAGCTGGTCCAGTGGCTAACGCGTCTGTCTGGAGTTTTATGACTGTGACCGCGGGTTCAAGCGCCCCCCCCCCCCAGGAGGTATGGTTTGTTTACAGTCGTGTCATTACGGTTTCGTGAGTCGAAGAATGTTGAAGTTGACTGCAGAGAAGAGATTGGATTTGAGAAGGAACTGCCAGACATGGGCAAGTTTGTTGCCATGATGGATAACGATGACGTTTCCTGCGTTGTGAAGACCGTTATCTGGTTGACAATGTTGTATATACAGATGAGCGAAGTCCATGATGCTGCGACTCATGATGCTGCGACTCATGATGCTGCGACTCATGATGCTGCGACTCATGATGTTGCAACTCATGATGTTGCAACTCATGATGTTGCAACTCATGATGTTGCAACTCATGATGTTGCAACTCATGATGTTACATGTCTTTTTTTCCTTTGTTCCAGTTGATTCAAGATAAAAAAAGCGATACTATTTTTTTTTTTTTAGGGGGGGGGTCAAATATGAAGTCATCTCTGCAGTGAGTGTAGAGCACTAAAGAAATTAACATACTGATTTAACAGCGATGTTAACATGTGGTCCAGATGTGAAGGAACTCCAGTAAATTTAACATCCAGGTAGAGAATGTTCAAAGTGGTAGAGATAGAAGGTCCTGAGATACGTCCACTTCCTTTCAAAATGTAGAACCATCTCGACCAACTAGTTAGCCGTTGCTAGACTTAGATACATCCTGCTAGATACCTCAGTCATCGACCCCGCGTAACATCCTGCTGGAAGTATTTCCAGGGTGCAGGGTTATACTCTAGATGAAAACCAGAATGTGAGGAGAATGTGAGGAGAATGTGAGGAGAATGCGAGGAGAATGCGAGGAGAATGCGAGGAGAATGCGAGGAGAATGCGAGGAGAATGCGAGGAGAATGCGAGGAGAATGCGAGGAGAATGCGAGGAGAATGTGAGGAGAATGTGAGGAGAATACGAGGAGAATACGAGGAGAATGCGAGGAGAATGCGAGGAGAATGCGAGGAGAATGCGAGGAGAATGCGAGGAGAATGCGAGGAGAATGTGAGGAGAATGCGAGGAGAATGCGAGGAGAATGCGAGGAGAATGCGAGGAGAATGCGAGGAGAATGCGAGGAGAATACGAGGAGAATACGAGGAGAATACGAGGAGAATACGAGGAGAATACGAGGAGAATACGAGGAGAATACGAGGAGAATACGAGGAGAATACGAGGAGAATACGAGGAGAATACGAGGAGAATACGAGGAGAATACGAGGAGAATACGAGGAGAATACGAGGAGAATACGAGGAGAATACGAGGAGAATACGAGGAGAATGTGAGGAGAATGTGAGGAGAATGTGAGGAGAATGTGAGGAGAATGTGAGGAGAATGTGAAGAGAATGTGAAGAGAATGTGAAGAGAATGGAGTTGATAATTAATTGGTAGTTTGGATGTTGACAAAGAACTGTTAATTCTAACAATGCACAAGTTTACTAACATCGTGAGGGCGGCATCTTCCTACGATTTCCAAAATCTGATTCAACTCCCCGCCCTCAAGGGAGGGTCTTTGACGCTGGTGAGGGGCTCTTGATCTAGGGAACTGGATCTGTGCTCCAGTTCCCTGAATTAAGCCTGAATACCTTGAATTACCCCCCCACTCCTCCCCACACGCTCTGTATAACCCTACGGTTTTAGCGCTTCCCCTTGATTGTAATAATATGAGCAACTCCCAAGGGGGTTAATGGCATAGACTCAGAAGAATAAATAGAAGCATTTGAAAAAATCAACATCTGTGAAGCAGGTAGCTAATTTTTTCTTTTGTTTGCAACATTGCAAGATTTCTTTATACAATGCAAATTGCAAAATAAGTGATGATATATCAGCACATCCATGACATCAGAAAGTTAATATTGATTAATGTATATATTTATCTCCATATTCTCTAAGTAACAAGTCGTTAGTTGGGAAAATAACTTATTCCAGTGTTCAGTGTAGATAAGGCTGCTAATAACAGTGTTCAGTGTAGACGAGACCGACCATAACAGTGTAGACGAGACCGACCATAACAGTGTAGACGAGCCCGACCATAACACTGTAGACGAGACCGACCATAAGTGTTCATTGTAGAGGAGTAGGCCTATAACAGCGCTCAGTGTAGAGAAGTCTGCCTGTAACAGTGTTCAGTGTAGACGAGCCCTCCTATAACAGTGTTCAGTGTAGGCGAGTCCTCCTACAACAGTGTAGACGAGTCCGCCCATAAGTTTTCATTGTAGACGAGTCCGGCTATAACAGTGTCCAGTATAGAGGAGTCCGCCTATAACAGTGTTCAGTGCAGACTAGTCCGCCTATAACAGTGTTCAGTGTTGTTGTGTCCGCCGATAAGTATTCACTGTAGACGAGTCTGCCCATAAGTGTTCAGTGTAGACGAGTCCGCCCATAAGTGTTCAGTGGAGACGATTCTGACCATAACAGTGTAGACAAGACCGACCATAAGTGTTCGGTGTAGAGGAGTCCGACCATAACAGTGTAGACGAGTCTGACCATAACAGTGTAGACAAGACCGACCATAAGTGTTCGGTGTAGAGGAGTCCGACCATAACAGTGTAGACGAGTCCGCCCATAACAGTGTAGACGAGTCCGCCCATAAGTGTTCAGTGTAGACGAGTCCACCTAAAACAGTGTTCAGTGTAGACGAGTCCGCCTATAACAGTGTTCAGTGTAGACGAGTCCGCCTATAACAGTGTTCAGTGTAGACGAGTCAGCCTATAACTGTGTTCAATGTAGACGAGTCCGCCTATAACAATGTTCATTGTAGACGAGTCCTCCCATAAGTGTTTAGTGTAGACGAGTCCGCCCATAAGTGTTTAGTGTAGACGATGGCGCACATAAGTGTTCAGTGTAGACTAGTTTACCCATAACAGTGTAGACGAGACCGACCATAACAGTTCAGTGTAGAAGAGACCGACCATAACAGTTCAGTGTAGACGAGACCGACCATAAGTGTTCAATGCAGACGAGACCGACCATAACATTGATCAGTGCAGACGAGATCGACCATAACATTGATCAGTGTAGACGAGATCGACCATACCATTGACCAGTGTAGACGGGACCGACCATAACAGTGTTCAGTGTAGACGAGACCGACCATAGCAGTGTTCAGTGTAGACGAGATCGACCATAAGTGTTCATTGTAGACGAGATCGACCATAACTTTGTTAATTGTAGACGAGATCGACAATAACAGTGTTCAATGTAGACGAGATCGACCATAACAGTGTTCAGTGTAGACGAGATCGACCATAACATTTTTCGGTATACACGAGATCGACCATAACAGTGTTCAGTGTAGACGAGACCGACCATAACAGTGCTCAGTGTAGACGAGACCGACCATAACATTGTTCACTGCAGACGAGATCGACCATAAGTGTTCATTATAGACGAGATAGACCATAAGTGTTCAGTGTAGACGAGACCGACCATAAGATGTGTTCATAGTAGACGAGACCAACCATAAGTGTTCAGTTTAGACAAGACCAATCATAATGATAAGTGTAGACGAGACCGACCATAACAGTGTTCAGTGTAGACGAGATCGACCATAACTGTTTGTGTAGACGAGATCGACCATAACATTGTTCAGTGTAGGCGAGACCATAAGATTGTCCGGTATAGACGAGATCGACCATAACAGTGCTCAGTGTAGACGAGACCAACCATAACAGTGTTCACTGTAGACGAGACCAGCCATAAGTGTTCAGTGTAGACGAGACCGACCATAAGTGTTCAGTGTAGACGAGACCACCCATAAGTGTTCAGTGTAGACGAGACCGACCATAACAGTGTTCAGTGTAGATGAGACCGACCATAACAGTGTTCAGTGTAGACGAGACCAACCATAACAATGTTCAGTGTAGACGAGGCCAACCATAAGTGTTCAGTGTAGACGAGACCAACCATAAGTGTTCAGTGTAGACGAGAACGACCATAACATTGTTCAGTGCAGACGAGATGGACCATAACAGTGTTCAATGTAGAGAAGACCGACCATAACAGTGCTCAATGTAGACGAGACCGACCATAACATTGTTCAGTGTAGGCGAGACCATAACATTATTCAATGTAGACGAGATCGACCATAACAGTGCTCATTGTCAACGAGACCACCCATAAGTGTTCACTGTAGACGAGACCAACCATAAATGTTCTTCGTAGACGAAACCAACCATAAGTGTTCAGTGTAGACGAGAGCAACCATAACGGTGTTCAGAGTAGACGAGACCACCCAAAAGTGTTCACTGTAGACGAGACCAACCATAAATGTTCATTGTAGACAAGACCAACCATAAGTGTTCAGTGTAGACGAGACCAATCATAAGTGTTCAGTGTAAATGAGACCGACCATAATATTGTTCAGTGTAGGCGAGACCGACCATAACATTGTTCAATGTAGGCGAGGCCATAACATTATTCAGTGTAGACGAGATCGACCATAACAGTGCTCATTGTAGACGAGAACAACCATAAGTGTTCAGTGTAGATGAGACCAACCATAAATGTTCATTGTTGACGAGACCAACCATAACAATTTTCAGTGTAGACGAGAACAACCATAACAGTGTTCAGTGTAGACGAGACCAACCATAAGTGTTCAGTGTAAAAGAGACAAACCATAATTGTTCAGTGTAGACGAGATCGACCATAAGTGTTCGTGTAGACGAGACCGACCATAACATTGTTCAGAGTAGGCGAGTCCGACCATAACATTGTTCAGTGTAGGCGAGATAGACCATAACAGTGTTCACTGTAGACGAGATAGACCATAACAGTGCTCTGTGTAGATGAGACCACTGTAGACGAGACCATCCATAAGTGCTCAGTGTAGACGAGACCAACCATAAGCGTTCAGTATAGATGAGACCGACCATAAGAGTGTTCAATGTAGACGAGACCAACCATAAGTGTTCAGTGTAGACGAGACCGACCATAACCGTGTTCAGTGTAGACGAGAACGACAATTTGTGTGTTCAGTGTAGACGAGATGGACCATAGCATTGTTCACTGCAGACGAGATCGACCATAACAGTGTTCAGTGTAGAGGAGACCGACCATAACAGTGTTCAGTGTAGACGAGGCCGACCATAACATTGTTCATTGTACACGAGACCGACCATAACATTGTTCATTGTAGGCGAGACCATAACATTATTCAGTGTAGACGAGATCGACCATAACAGTGCTCATTGTAGACGAGACCACCCATAAGTGCCCTTTGTAGACGAGACCAACCATAAGTGTTCAGTGTAGACGAGAACAACTACAAGTGTTCAGTGTAGACGAGAACAACCATAACAGTGTTCAGTGTAGACGAGACCACCCATAAGTGTTCACTGTAGACGAGACCAACCATAAATGTTCATTGTAGACGAGACCAATCATAAGTGTTCAGTGTAGACGAGACAAACCATAAGTGTTCGGTGTAGACGAGACAACCATAACAGTGTTCAGTGTAGAGACCGACCATAAGTGTTCAGTGTAGACGAGACCGACCATAACAGTGTTCAGTGTAGACGAGACCGACCATAACAGTGTTCAGTGTAGACGAGAACAACCATAAGTGTTCACTGTAGACGAGACCATCCATAAGTGTTCACTGTAGACGAGACCAACCATAAGTGTTCACTGTAGACGAGACAAACCATAAGTGTTCAGTGAAGACGAGACCAACCATAACAGCGTTCAGTGTAGACGAGACCGACCATAACAGTGTTCAGTGTAGACGAGACCAACCATAACAGTGTTCAGTGTAGACAAGACCAACCATGCCAGTGTTCAGTTAGACGAGACCAACCATAATAGTGTTGTGTAGACGAGACCGATCATAACCGTGTTCAGTGTAGACGAGATCGACCATAACAGTGTTAAGTGAAGACGAGATCGACCATAACATTGTTCTCTGCAGACGAGATCGACCATCGGTGTTCAGTGTATTCGAGTCCGACCATAACAGTGCTCAGTGTAGACGAGACCGACCATAAGTGCTCAGTGTAGACGAGACCAACCGTAAGTGCTCAGTGTAGACGAGACCAACCATAATTGTTTATTGTAGACGAGACCAACCATAATTGTTTATTGTAGACGAGACCAAACATAAGTGTTCAGTGTAGACGAGGCCAACCATAAGTGTTCAGTGTAGACGAGACCAACCGTAACAGTGTTCTGTGTAGACGAGACCAACCATAACAGTGTTCAGTGTAGACTAGAACAACCATAAGTGTTCAGTGTAGACGAGACCAACCATAAGTGTTCAGGGTAGGCGAGACCAACCAATACAATGTTCACTGTAGACGAGACCATCCATAAGTGTTCATTGTAAACGAGACTGTTATGCAGAAATGTGGGATAGCTGGGAGCTTGAGCCTGGTCTAAGGGCAAAGGTAAAAGTTACACACATCTCAAGCCCAAACCGGCCACCCAGGGCTATCCCAGTCAAAACAGAAAGCGCTAAACTGGTATGTGTACTTCAAGGGGTTGGGTAACAGAGGGTTAGGCAAAAATCCCAATTAGGGAAATATATCTATTTAATCACCATAACATAACATAACAGAAAAACCTTAATCCTAAACGCCCAAATGAGGGTACACACAACAGCTGGCTGGAGGTTCAGCCACCATAACCACTAGGCTTCGTCAGCGTCAGGCCGTCATTACACTACAAACCTCATTTCTTATTTCCTCACTCATCCCACAGCACCCTGACCATGTCAGAGCCTGGGTGAACATACAGGTAAGCCATATGAGAGCCTATGGCTTGAGTTAGATAAACAAAATGAGTGCACAACTACAAACTTATCTTAAATACACAGCATCTCCAACGCCAGCCTCTACACCCCCAAACCACGCTTACTCCGCGTACCCAAACATCCTTGGAAAATAAATCATTAACAGAATTTCTTTATAATTACAGTTAGAGTACTTTACAGTACCCCCAAATACACATTATCAATTATAAAATTATTCCTTACAACTATAATATTCATATTATTATGGCACACTTCTCCACTATATGTACATTACAATGTCATGCAGAACCCTGCATAACACCCCCACCCCCAGACCATAGGTCTCACTGTGCTAGCGGGGTCCCTACGGACACCGCTAGGCAAAAAGAAAAAAAAAGAAAATAAGCCCCACATTAAGGTCTGAGGCAACTGGCAAAATGATAACTGGGGAATGACCACCATACAATCACGGTCTTTTGGTACTACAAATATGCAATATTAACAAACTGAGGTACTAGATTGCAGACATATGAAACTCGTCGAACATAAAAGTGATCAAGTTCTATGCCCAACGAGCTCACAGTCACACTCTTAGACAGCTGTTTTATGAAAAGGCACCATTACAAGACAGCGCTGGCCAGGCGCTGGCGTTGATGCATTTTACCTAAATTACATCAAGCAAACTTATAAACAAGCAAGTAAACTTCGTACAAAAGTGCCCCTGAGGAATGCCGTTTTATGAAGTAACAACAAAGTTCAGTATGTTGCAAGGCAGACCAAACTGTAGGTGCCACCAAAAAAAAAAAAATTTAAACAGTAAGTACATTTTCCAGGAGTTCAAAGAAAAGAAAAACAGATGTTACATGTTAAATTCTACTGAGAAAACAACATCACATTATCACTCCCATCTCACAGCAATCTTTAGTAAACAAAACTGGTTCCCCATGACACACCTCTGCGAGAATCAGGAGAGCACAGGAGAGGGAAAAATATCAGGCCCCCAAAAACAACGGGTGGATAGTCTCATAAATCTTGTTGGTGGGACTGCGGCTATAAAACCCTGGAGTCATCACTGAAGACCCCCAAAAGGTGGACCTCCCAGGCCGTCACCTACATGTCATTCCAAGGACCCTGGAGTCACCCCAGCGGTGATCCAAAAAGGAAAAATTGAAAAAGAGTCCTGGAGAACCAAAACACCTCGGATCAAAAGACATGACCCAAACAGTGGAGGGCATCACCGCCAGCCCCACATTCACTAAAACGTTAGGTCCAACAGTCCCTATACCAACATAAAACTGAGGCGAGGCATTCCAGCCAACACCTAAAAAACGTAGCATACCTTACCTAGGCATGGCCTTTGATGTGACTACCCCCTTAAATACACACACACTAGGGAATCCTGATACCTCCAGCTCCAGCTCAACCTGCCCTTCTCCTTTGGGTGGTCCAGGGTTCCATCTACTCGTCTACTGCGAATCACTGCAAAATAAGAATAGATAAGTGATCTATACACTACATCGTGCACTTTAAACACAAGACAAGGTATTAGCAACCACATTCTCTGCTCGCTTCACATAATGAATCACAAGATTAAGAAGTTGGAGAAACAAGGCCCACCTTGTAAGTCTCTGATTGTGGTGCCTCATTAAGTGAAGGAAACGTAAAGGAATATGGTCACTATACACAGTTATAGGGTGAACTGATGAAGATATATGCACCTCAAAATGTTGCACTGCCAACACTAAGGCAAAAGCCTCCTTTTCTATGGAGGTATAACTTCTTTGGTGCCTGCTACTTTTTGCTGAGAAGCAGCCGAGTAGCATTACTTCTCCTGCTCTACCCTGCAACAAGACTGACCCAACCTCTGTATCATTTTGCAAAACCCGGGGTGGGTAACTCAGGATTACACATAAAAGATCTTGAGGGTTAATGGCATACAAAAGGTACATGGACAGAGATATTAAAGTTACAAATACGGGTGTGTCCTTGGCACACATGGTCGTGGGAAGCAGATGACGCACCCACTGTTCATTCACACAATTTGCATGTAGTTCATAAAGAGGAGACAAAACCTTATTTTTTAACTGTACCTGGCGGCAGTCAGTGCACGTTTTCAAGGTATCACCTAGTGTGAGACCAGTAAAAAACAACGTCCACCGACTCTCGCTGGATACAAACACAGTCTCTAGAAATAAACACTTCACTTCCTTCAAGGAACCTATTTCACCCCAGCTTACATCATGCCAGGCCTGCTGATATTTCACAAATTCGGAAACTTCTACATCATGGGGTTTAACATGGCCCCATTTTTCAGCATCCCAAAACTCTTTCACTAAGGTGCACCATGGCTGAGCCAACACTTCAACCAGTCTTTCAGAAGATCCAAATCTTCCACAATCTCTTACAATTTTCCTGCTTACATTATCTTTCTCAGGGACTTTATCCATCATCATTTTGAAGTCACCACACAGTTCCATCATAGCCTTCCCAGGACCCGGTTCCAATGCCAATCCCATCTCTCCAGCTTCCAGAATGTGTAGCACCACCTCATAGTCCCACGTCATCCTGGGCGGACTGGCAGACTGGTGCACTAGTGCCATCGACCTCATCTTAGCCAAGAATTTTCTGAAACCGAGGCTGTATAGCCCTTGTGGCTTAGCGCTTCTTTTTGATTATAATAATAATCTGAAACCGAGAAAAAACACCGCTGGGGAAACATCACCATCCTCACGTAGCACAGGACTTAATGATTCCAGAGTGCTTCCCCACACGGTAATGAAAGGGAGGGGAATTCCCTCCTCCCAGTCCTTCTGGTACTGGGGAAAACAAATATGCATTGCCCTGAGAGACTGGGAAAACCATGGAGCTTTTCTTTGACTCCTAGGATGATATACATTGGTAAATTTAACCTCAAGTAGGCCTCTCAAAACTACATGACATTTCATAAAATATGACGTCTGGGTGATTTGTGCAAAGCCTAAGAGACAAAAATGTTTCACCAGAAATCTCAAAACCACACACACAAAATTATTCAGAAAGGGTACAGACTCTGGTAACCTGTTAGAAAAGGAATTTATTAATAAACACTGATTATTTAGCTCTCCCGTCTTAACACTGAAATGCCGTTCCTTCAGAATCTGTAAAAAATACTGACAAAGACACTTTAATAGTTCTGCTGCGGCCACGTAAGCACAGGTCCTCTTAAAAAGAGTCTTGCTCATTTGATCAACTCTGCAAAATAAACACTTGGTAAATTTGGGAACCACATCCTCCGCGACAACTGATAAATGAATAGCGTTCCGGAGGTCACAACCTTCCCGGGCCTCACTCAGCTGCTGCAGAGTCAGGGGATTTTTTCCCACATCAGCACCAAGACCACTTCTCCAACCAGATTCCGGTTGAGCCGGTTCATCACTGCTCAGAGTCTCCTGCAGGTCAGACTCAATGAACAGGCTCCCCATGCCCAAACCATCACCACAGTGTGCAGAAGGGTCACAGGGAGGCACAGCTCCTGCCTTGTTCCCCTGTTTAGTCCGAAAGCACATTGAAAAATTTTCAGGTACCGTTGCTCCAATTGGGTCATTACCACCTTGTAAAGCAGGGTCCTGCAAAACCAAACATTCCTCACTTTTGAGGAGTCCCACAACGTTGTTGCCTAGTAGAAGGTCAACTCCTGCAAAAGGTACATCTTCTGCAATACCTACAGGTAGGTACCCAGACTGGTACGCAGACTCTACCCATAACCTGTGCACTGGAGTCCTGACAGGGACTCCAGTTATCCCTTTAAGAAAAATGTCCAATCCGGTGTAGGTATCATCCGACACTGGCAATACACCCCTGCGAAGCAAGGTGTATGTGCTACAAGTGTCCCTCAAAGACATAACACCTGTGACCCTACCTTCATTTTGGTGTAAGGCTACAGTAGACTTACTTGAATAGACCTTCATCCGAGGGTCAAAGACAGCTGGTCTTCTTTGGATACCTTGGGGCAAGACTGCAATGCAAGCCACATCATGTGTAATCGGTGTATTTACTGGAGAAGCATCTGCCGCAGCCTGGTCCCTAAGCATCTTTCGACAATATGGCTGCAGGTGGCCCTGTTTATTGCAATATGTACAGTGATAAGGTTTAAAGGCCCCCTGCCCATTTGACCTAGGTTGGATCCCTTGGTTCTGGGGAACTGGGCTCGTCCCACCTGTTCCTTGTAGTCCTGGACCTGTGACAGCTGACTTAAAACCTCCTCGAGTGGGTACTGGAAAATTAGGGTTATTAAAACTCTTTTGGTTATTAGGTTGATAAATGGGTGGCTTAAACTTCTGAAATTTCTTATTCCTATTGGTGGGTGGAGAAAACTTACCATTATTAGTATGTGGGGTGTGGTAACTACTACCAAATTTTTGGTTAACTAAAAATCTGTCACCCAGCTCTAAAGCATTATTAAAATCATCAAGATCCTTCTCCTCAAGATATGCCTTAAGGTCAGAAGGAACATTTCCCAAAAGATCCTCTAACAAAATTAAGGTAATTACACCTTCATAATTGCCTACCACCCCCTTTGAGCGACACCACCTATTTAGAAGTGACATCTTCTCCTTACCATATTCCACCAAAGACTGCCCTGACTGAAACTTTAGTCCTCTGAATTTCTGCCGGTACCTTTCCGGCAACATTTGATAAGCCAGTAAAACTACCTCTTTTAGCTTATGATAATCAGAAAAGGCAGATCTTTCTAAAGAACTAATAGCCTGTAACCCTTTACCAACTAATTGGGTTCTTGCTAATGTCGCCCATTCCTTTTCCGGCCAAACTTGGGATTTGGCCGTACTTTCAAATAACAGAAAAAAACTGGTCTGGGTCTTTCTCTAGGAATTTGGGCACAAATTTTATCCCCGAATTAAGCTTTATCCAAATAAAAAACATCTACCCCCCTTGTGTCTGTGTCTGGGTGAGAAGCAAGCTGCCTCTCTTTAGCTCTTTCTTGAGCCCTAAGCTCCTCTAAGGCTCTCTGTTCCTGGATCTTTGTGCGCTCAATCCTTAACCGTTCCTTTTCTTCTGCAACTAGGGCTAATTTCATTTGTAAAATTACTACTTCCTTATCCAGGTCCCTATCATGGGGATTTGATTCAATGTCACCTTCCAAATGCATGTCATCCTCAGAATTTTCACCAGTGTCAGCCATTTTGGGAAATAATAGCACCAAATCTTACTACCAGCCACAGAACTTACTGATATAAAATAATAAAGCACACAGCAAGGTACATATACTGAAGTAGTATATTCACAAGGAGTTGTCATGTGACTCCCTCAAATTAAACAGGATTGCACACAAAAAGAAAACCCTGGCAGAAAAAAAAATAAGAGCTACTGCACCTGCAAAGGTAAATTATTCCCAGAAATTTAGGTGAGCATAACCCCCTAAAAATCAGCAAGATTGTACCTGCAAGGGTAAATTATGCACAAAATATCAAGTATTAATAACACCCTAAAAATCAACAATATGGCACAGAAAGGTAAATGATTTATAGAGTATTAATTAATAATAACACCCTAAAACCAGCAATATTATACAGAAAGGTAAATTATTCACAGGGTATTAATTAATAATAACACCCTAAAAACCAGCTATGTTGCACACAAAAGTAAATTATTCACAGGGTATTAATTAATAATAACACCCTAAAAACTAGCAATGTTGCACAGAAAAGTAAATTATTCACAGGGTATTAATTAATAATAACACCCTAAAAACCAGCAATATTACAAACAAAGGTAAATTATTATTTTAGTGTGAGTGTTATAGTGAATGCTTCCTCTGACCAACCCAGTAAAGAATGATTATTGACTTTCCAGGTTGCAAACTTGAATTACCACATAAAATTTGATAATTCTCCCATATACAGGCCCCCATGTTATGCAGAAATGTGGGATAGCTGGGGGCTTGAGCCTGGTCTAAGGGCAAAGGTAAAAGTTACACACATCTCAAGCCCAAACCGGCCACCCAGGGCTATCCCAGTCAAAACAGAAAGCGCTAAACTGGTATGTGTACTTCAAGGGGTTGGGTAACAGAGGGTAAGGCAAAAATCCCAATTAGGAAAATATATCTATTTAATCACCATAACATAACATAACAGAAAAGCCTTAATCCTAAACGCCCAAATGAGGGTACACACAACAGCTGGCTGGAGGTTCAGCCACCATAACCACTAGGCTTCGTCAGCGTCAGGCCGTCATTACACTACAAACCTCATTTCTTATTTCCTCACTCATCCCACAGCACCCTGACCATGTCAGAGCCTGGGTGAACATACAGGTAAGCCATATGAGAGCCTATGGCTTGAGTTGGATAAACAAAATGAGTGCACAACTACAAACTTATCTTAAATACACAGCATCTCCGACGCCAGCCTCTACACACCATCCTCTTCAAGGGGGGCTCCTTGGCGTGGTGAAGAGGCTCTTGGTCTGAGGAATTAGACCTGTCAGTCTACTTCCTCAGACCGAACCTAATTACCCCCCAATCTGCCATTCCCTATCCCATCCTCCCCATCCTCCCCTTTTTCCTTTCCTCCTCCTCCTCCCCACCCCTCCCTTTTGCCCTTCCTTTTTGGCCTTTTTTTTTTTTTTTTTCCCCCACAGGCACACTAGTTCCTAGGCAGGGGAAAGGGTACCGGGGTCCATCCCATTCCGTTGAGGTTCTTGGCAGTGGCGTAGTTTGCCATGGAATCTGGATTGCCTGGAGATGTCCTGATCCCTCTCTGGTATCCCAGAGGGTGGCTTTGGGTGTCTCTCGGGCGATGGGTGTATCTCTGGAAGCCACCTTTCGGATTCCGGGGGTGGTGGCCGAAGGAGGTATGCTTTGTGGCGGATTTCCGGCCGCCCCCTCTTTTGTCCACCGAGGTAGCTCGGCAGATGTGAGGTTGCTATCCCGGATTGCCTGTTTACTGGCATGATGGGTAGGGTATGGCACGGGTTTCATGCTGCATCTGCGCTACTTGCGGTGCTGAGGTCCTCTTGGGCGCGGAGGGAGATTTCTGGCCCTTTCATTCCTCCTAGGAACTATCCCTCCCCGGTCCCCCCCTTTTTTATTCTTTTTTTTATTTTTATTTTCTTTTCTTTCTTTTTTTTTCTTAAAAACAAAAAGAAAGAAGTAACCTAACCATGGCAGCCCTAGTCCATGAACCTGCTACCCCTGGGCCCCTTTTTGATACCGCACCCCGTTCTGACCCCGCCTCGTCTTTGGACCACTCTTCAGACACTCCTCATGCCTCTGTACCTCTTGCCGGTGCTGTTTCCTCACCCGCTTCAGGTACTGAGGCCTCGACTGACTCCTTCGATTTATCTGACCTTCACTCTCCTCTGACTATGCTTCCGGCCTCTCCCTCTACGGTGCGGCAATTTTCGAATCGCCGGCCCGTTCCACGTCGGACCAACTCTGGTCCCACGCCTAAACGACAATGACAATTACCTGCTGATGATACTTCTTCACCTTCTCGTTCTTCTCAGAAAAGATCGACACGTCCTTCACTACCTTTCCACGCTCAGTTTCAGACTGCACAATGGACTAAATTCTTCACTTTACGACCGGCTTCCTCTACTGCCTATCTTTCTGACCACAGTATTGGCAAGGCACTCCTACGCCATGTTGGTGAAGATATTTCTTTTCATGCTCTTAAGAGCGGTAAGTGCATCATCACTGTACAGAATGCTACTCAGCCTTATGAGCTTTCTCGTCTTTCCCATATCGATACTGTTCCTGTCACTATTGAAAAACATCATTCCCTCAATTCTTGTAGTGGTACCATCATTCTGCCCCATAACATAATTCAACAAAATTTCCAGACATGTGGCACTGACATTCTTGAACAGCTGGAACTCCAAGATCTCCCAATCCTCAAGGTAGACACTTACGTTCTTCCTGCCCGTGGGCGGAGACGATACCCTAGCAATGTGGCTCGTTTAACTTTTGACAGCCGTGAACTCCCATCCTCAGTTTATGTAGCAGGACATCGGTTACAAGTTCGAAAGGTGATCCCTACACCGCAACAGTGTAGAAATTGCTGGCGATTTGGCCATCCAGCAAAATATTGCAGATCTATCGCCGAATGCCCAGTCTGTGGTGCCGATGACCATTCTAATGCGTCTTGCAATCGACCTCCCTCTTGCCTTAATTGTCATGAGGCTCACCCTTCGTACTCTCGCCGTTGTCAAGTCTACTTAAACGAGCGGGAAATCCGTTACCTCAAAGAGGCAGAAGGTCTCCCTTATGCCATGGCAGTTTCTCATCTCCGCCTCCAATGGAGACTACCTCGTGTTTCTTATTCCCGTGTTTCAAAATGTCCCCCCACTTCTGGTATCCCATCTTCTGCACCCACCTCTGTGGTTACCTCTCCCATAGTCACTCCTGTATCTAATCCTTTTGCTGTCCTCGGCTCAGACGTCCCTACTTCAACGCCTCAGTCTGATCTCGCTTCTTCGTGTTCTCTCTCACAAGCCTCAGTATCGAAGATGACCTCGTATATCACCTCCTCCCAATCGTCCCTCTACTTCTCAAAAGTCAAAAAAAGGTCCGTTAACACCTCCTACCCATCTTTCTCCTGCTCATTTTACCTTCCCTGTCTCTGTACCTGGTTCTCCCCCTCTCACTGGCTCTGTTACAAGTGTAGAGGTTCACCCTCCTCCTCGTACTGTACCTTCCTCCCCTGTTCCCTCCCAAGTTTCTTCCTCTTCTGCCACCTCCCAGGTTTCTGCCTCTTCTGTCCCCTTCCACGCTTCTCCAGTTCCCTCCACCCTTTCGCCCCCCCCTACCTTGGTACAGTCCATTACAGTTCCAATCTTTACTCATCCTCCCCCTACCATTTCCAATATTGTCTCCCATACGACGTCTCTGAATTCTGAAACACTTGACGCAATCTCTGAATATATTGCAGAGACCAAACCATCAATGGACACTGATCCACCCTCCGCTCCTTCTCTCTCCTCTACTCCATCTGCGCAACTCCTTTCTTCACAGCGCACCGTTCCTTCGCTGCTTGAACGTTTTCCACTGCCTCCGCATGTGGACTTTTCTAACCCGTCTAGTCCGTAGGAACCCTTACCTGCGGATTTCAGGTATCTTTATCATTGCCAATCATGGCCTATTTACAATGGAATATACGCGGCCTCAGGGGTAATCGGGGTGAGCTTCAGATGTTACTCTCCCAGTTTTCCCCTGTTGGTGTTTGCTTACAGGAACCAAAATTACACTCTGCTGTTATCTCTCCCATCTCAGGCTATAATTTATTGTATTCTTCAGATCCTTTTCCTGATGGGACCTTTAATGAAAGTGCTCTTCTTCTACGCACTGATATTCCGTACCATCAGCTATTTTATCGTACTTCGCTGCATTACACAGCAGCCCGTATCCACTTGCATAGGTGGTATACGCTCTGTTCTTTATATCTCTCTCCTTCTCGGGCATTATCTATTCCGGATATTGCCTTTCTTTTTTCGTCATTACCACCACAGATTCTGTTACTTGGTGATTTTAATGCCCACCATTTCCTCTAGGGGGGTCTCACTGTGATTCCCATGGCATTCAGTTAGAGGCTTTTCTTGCCACCCACCCCCTCCATGTTTTAAATACAGGTACTCACACCCATTTTGATCCTCGGACTCACACTCTCTCTTGCATCGATCTCTCAGACTGCTCTTCCTCCGCCACATTAGACTTCACTTGGTCTGTTCTTTCGGACTTGCATGACAGCGATCATTTCCCAATCATTCTTACTTCCCCTTCATATTCACCATCTCTTTGCATCCCATGCTGGCAATTTGATCAGGCAAATTGGAACCTTTACTCACACCTAACTGTTTTTAGAGAGGTTCCTTCTTCGTCCTCCATCGATGAGCTTTTACACCTCTTCTCGTCCTCCGTTTTAACCGCAGCTTCTCATTCTATACCCCAAACTTCGGGCAGGCATTCTCAGAAATGCGTGCCTTGGTGGTCTCCTGCTTGTGCTCGTGCAGTACGTTTGAAACGCGCTGCATGGGGCAGGTACCGGTACAATAGAACCACAGAGAGACTTCTTGATTTGAAGCAGAAGCGTGCGATCGCTCACCGTGTCATCAGTGACGCTAAACGCACTTGCTGGCGAGATTATGTCTCCACCATCACCTCTGCTTCCTCTATGAGTGCAGTCTGGAAAAAAGTACGAAAACTGAGTGGTAAATATTCTCCTGACCCGGCTCCTGTTCTGCGGGTTGCCGGTGTTGATATAGCAAACCCACTAGATGTTGCCAATGAAATTGGCAATCATCTGGTCCGTATTTCTCAGGGACTCCATCTATGCCCCTCATTTCTTTCCTCAAAGTCTGCCAGAGAGTTAGCACCCTTGGACTTTTCTTCTCTCAGAGAAGAACAGTATAATGTGCCATTTACACTTCAAGAACTGGAGGCAACACTCTCAGCTTGCCGATCATCGGCAGCTGGGCCCGACGACATTCATATTCGTATGCTACAACATTTACATCAGTCAGCCCTTGCAGTCCTATTACGCCTTTACAATCTTATTTGGTCACAAGGAGTTCTTCCACAGCTGTGGAAATCAGCCATTGTCTCCCTTTCCGCAAACCAGGCACTACGGGACATGAAACCTCCCACTATTGTCCCATTGCTCTTACCAGTGCAGTTTGCAAAGTGATGGAACGCCTAGTAAATAGACGTTTAGTGTGGTATTTAGAGACACAGTCTCTCCACTCGTCAATATGGCTTTCGTAAGGGTCGTTCTACCATAGACCCCTTACTACGCTTGGATATGTATGTTCGTAATGCCTTTGCGAATAACCACTCAGTTATTGCCATATTTTTTGACCTTGAGAAGGCATATGACACAACTTGGAGGTATAATATTTTAGCCCAAGCCCACTCCTTAGGCCTTCGAGGCAATCTACCATCCTTCCTTAAGAACTTTTTAACTGACAGGCATTTCCGTGTTCGGGTTAATAATGTGCTCTCCCCGGACTTTATCCAAGCTGAAGGTGTCCCCCAGGGATGTGTTCTGAGCACAACACTTTTTCTCCTTGCTATTAATGATCTGGCCTCTAGTCTTCCATCAAATATTTGGTCATCACTCTATGTTGATGACTTCGCTATTGCCTGTGCAGGCGCTGACTGTCACCTTATTACAGTTTCTCTCCAGCATGCAGTCGACCGTGTTTCCAATTGGGCCACCACACGTGGGTTTAAATTTTCCAGCACTAAAACCCACCAAATTACTTTCACTAGACGGTCTGTCATCTTCGATCATCCTTTGTACCTCTATGGCTCCCGTATCCCTGAACGTGATACAGTCAAGTTTCTGGGCCCCCTCTTTGATCGTAGGTTATCCTGGAAACCTCACATTACCTCTCTGAAGGCAACTTGTCACAGCCGGCTGAACCTTCTTAAAACCCTTGCTCATCTTTCATGGGGAGCTGATCGTCGAACCCTCCTTCGCCTACATTCCACCCTTATCTTACCGAAACTTGATTATGGTGACCAGATCTATTCAGCGGCATCTCCTGCTACTCTCTCTAGCCTTAACCCCATTCATCACCAAGGATTACGTTTATGCCTTGGTGCTTTTCGCTCTTCCCCTGTCGAGAGCCTCTATGCAGAAGCGAACGTTCCATCCTTATCCAATCGCCGTGATGCCCATTGCCTTCGCTACTATGTACGCTCTCATGATCTCTGCAATCCTTCCATTTATAGAATGGTCACTGATATTAGTAGACATTATTTGTTCGCCGCCCCTGTTTACTCCGTCCCTTCTCTCTTCGCCTTCATTCGCTCTTGTCTTCTCTTCAATTACCACCTTTCTATGTACATGTAGCATCTCACTTTTCCCTACCCCCCTGGAAAGTTCCAGCTGTTCGAGTCTGTTCTTTCTCTCTCCCTTGCTCGAAAGCCCAACTGCCTATGATCGCTTCCTGCTCTCTTTTTCTTGACCACTTTCACTCTCATTCTCATGCCATTGCTGTGTACACAGATGGCTCTAAGTCTTCTGACGGCGTAGGATTCGCAGCAGTGTTTCTGGACAGCGTCGTGCAAGAGCATTTACTATCTTCGGCTAGTATTTTTACTGCTGAATTGTATGCCATCCTTACAGCACTTATCCGTATTGCATCTATGCCTGTGTCATCATTTGTGGTTGTCTCAGACTCCCTTAGTGCTTTACAGGCTATACAGAAATTTGATACACCTCACCCCTTAGTCCTCCATATCCAACTTTAGCTATGCCGCATCTTTACCAAGCATAAAGATATTGTTTTTTGTTGGGTCCCTGGTCATGTTGACGTACAGGGCAATGAACAGGCAGACACTGCTGCGCGGTCAGCGGTACATGACCTACCAGTTTCATGTAGAGGTATTCCATTTACGGACTATTTTGCTGCAATATCTTCCCAACTTCACACCCGTTGGCAACAACGTTGGTCTACTATGCTCGGCAACAAACTTCAATCTATTAAACCGAGTATAGGTTACTGGCCGTCTTCTTATCACCAGTGTCGAGGTTGGGAGACTACTCTCTCCCGTCTTCGCATTGGCCATACTCGTCTTACTCATGGATAGGCGCCCTGCTCCTCTCTGTGAGAATTGCCAAGTTCCATTATCGGTCAGCCACATTATGTTGGACTGCCCACTTTATCAACGAGCACGCAGAATTTTCCTCCGTCGTCGTCTTCGCTCCGCTGCTCTCTCTTTACCTTCCCTTCTCGCTGATGGACCCACCTTTCATCCGGACTCTCTCATTGACTTTTTGACAACAACTGACTTACTTCACAAATTCTGATACCTTCAGCCCTTTCTAATTCAATCTCTTGCTACCCTCTACCCCCGTACTTTCCCCTGCCCCGCTGTTTTCTGTCACCCCCTGTTCAGCCCTCCGCCCGTCTGCCATCCAATACCCTCGCTTCCTTCCCTACCCTGCAGCGCTGTATAGCCCTTGTGGCTTAGCGTTTCTTTTTGATTATAATAATAATCTACACACCATGCTAACGTCACGTGACTCCCCCCCCCCCACGCTTACTCTGCGTACCCAAACATCCTTGGAAAATAAATCATTAACAGAATTTATAATTACAGTTAGAGTACTTTACAGTACCTCCAAATACACATTATAAATTATAAAGTTATTCCTTACAACTATAATATTCATATTATTATGGCACACTTCTCCACTATATGTACATTACAATGTCATGCAGAACCCTGCATAACAGAGACCATAATAGTGTTCAGTGTAGACGAGACCGACCATAAGTGTTCAGTGCAGACGAGACCGACCATAAGTGTTCAGTGTAGACGAGACCGACCATAACAGTTTTCAGTGTAGACGAGACCGACCATAACAGTGTTCAGTGTAGACGAGACCGACCATAACAGTGTTCAGTGTAGACGAGACCGACCATAACAGTGTTCAGTGTAGACGAGACCGACCACAAGTGTTCAGTGCAGACGAGACCGACCATAACAGTGTTCAGTGTAGACGAGACCGACCATAACAGTGTTCAGTGTAGACGAGACCGACCACAAGTGTTCAGTGCAGACGAGACCGACCATAACAGTGTTCAGTGTAGACGAGACCGACCATAAGTGTTCACTGTAGACGAGACCGACCATAACAGTGTTCAGTGTAAACGAGACCGACCATAAGTGTTCACTGTAGACGAGACCGACCATAAGTGTTCAGTGTAGACGAGACCGACCATAAGTGTTCAGTGTAGACGAGACCGACCATAACAGTTTTCAGTGTAGACGAGACCGACCATAACAGTGTTCAGTGTAGACGAGACCGACCATAACAGTGTTCAGTGTAGACGAGACCGACCAAACAGTTTTCAGTGTAGACGAGACCGACCATAACAGTGTTCATTGTAGACGAGACCAACCATAACAGTGTTCAATGTAGACGAGACCGACCATAACAGTGTTCAGTGTAGACGAGACCGACCATAACACCACTAAGGTCACAATGATTGGTTTAGTTCATTGTATTTACTGGCAATAAGATCCAGAGTCGTGTGTCAGCAGTTCTGATTTTCACTTCTTTTGCCTTACTATATTGATCTTTGTAGATGAATGGTTCAGAGAACCGACATGTTGATAA
Source organism: Cherax quadricarinatus (assembly GCF_038502225.1). Taxonomy (NCBI): domain Eukaryota; kingdom Metazoa; phylum Arthropoda; class Malacostraca; order Decapoda; family Parastacidae; genus Cherax; species Cherax quadricarinatus. The sequence continues at coordinate 1,371,338 of NC_091371.1, forward strand.
ATTAGACACATGTGCAACTCTTGGGTATCTTTATTGAGGAAACGTTTCGCCACACAGTGGCTTCATCAGTCCATGCGTAGGAGAAACTTGAAGAACAGGAGAAGAATGAGGTAATCAGTCCCTCAACCTTGAGTCGATGTGTTCAGTCCATCAATCTTGAATAGAATACAGCATATGAGCGGAGAAGCAGCTTATAAACCGTATGGCAGGAGAGGTGCAGCAGTCATAGGTGGTGTCACATTTGTTCAATGTGGAAGTAGGTCGTGCCCAAGAATTAGGCAAGCGAAGAATTCCTTGTCGGTTCTCTGAACCATTCATCTACAAACCTGTCAGACACTGCAACTTTTTGGGATCTTAATACTTGGGAATTCTTCGCTTGCCTAATTCTTGGGCACGACCTACTTCCACATTGAACAAATGTGACACCACCTATGACTGCTGCACCTCTCCTATCATATGGTTTATAAGCTGCTTCTCCGCTCATATGCTGTATTCTATTCAAGATTGATGGACTGAACACATCGACTCAAGGTTGAGGGACTGATTACCTCATTCTTCTCCTGTTCTTCAAGTTTCTCCTACGTATGGACTGATGAAGCCACTGTGTGGCGAAACGTTTCCTCAATAAAGATACCCAAGAGTTGCACATGTGTCTAATTTATATTGATCTTATTTCTACAACCACCTTATTATTTTTCCGGATTTGATGTAGATAATACGTAGCTCTGCATCTCTGACCAAAAAAAAAAAAATAAAAAAAAAAGGCATGTTTTAGTTTTTCTAAATTTCATTGTGTTTTTAGTGACCTTTGTTGTATGTAACTGCGTTTTAATGGTCATTACTGGACATATGTGCACAGTGGAAAATCCATTTAAGTTCGTGTAGGCGAATTTTGTCAACTCTGATGTTATGCATTTATATCAAACACGGTTAATAGGAACAATGTGATGCAGTTTATCAGTGTGTTCTGTTTTTGAACTTCTGCCTCAAAGTTTATAGTTTCACAACGATACCTTTACAAATTTACAATAAATAAATAAATACTTGGGCTATTCGGAACTTTAACAAAAGATGCCTCTGTCTTCAGTCCCTAAATTCATTATGAAAGAAGTCGAGTTATAATTTGAAGAGTAACAATTGATCCAATAATGGTTGTTTCCACTGAAATGGAGCACATGAGGGAATACAGAAATATTACCTCCATTTTTATCATGGCCAAATGAATCTCGAAAATTCGGGTAATATTCTTAAAGCACTTGAGGGGTTCCGTGGGGATTTATTCATTATTTTTTAAAGATCAAATCAGTTGAAGAATCTTCGAGACGTGTCCGGCAGGTTCCTCGTTAAAATATAAAGGAATCGAAATGAGGCAGCTGCTGAAAAGAGAAAATAGTTTTAATAATGCTTGATACTGCCTCTATGGAGGATAAAACTTGCCTCTATAGAGGACAAAACTTGCCTCTAGGAAGAACAAAGCTTGCCTCATCCTGGTAACGCATCTCGACCCTGAGATGCGTTACTGATGTAGTACTGACGTTCCACTAGCCGTCCCTGGCCTCACCTTCCACTAGCCGCACCTGGCCTCACCTTCCACTAGCTGCCCCTGACCTCACCTTCCACTAGCTGCCCCTGACCTCGCCTTCCTCTAGCTGCCCCTGACCTCACCTTCCACTAGCCGCCAATGACCTCGCCTTCCACTAGCCGCCCCTGACCTCGCCTTCCACTAGCCGCCCCTGACCTCACCTTCCACTAGCTGCCCCTGACCTCGCCTTCCACTAGCTGCCCCTGACCTCACCTTCCACTAGCTGCCCCTGACCTCGCCTTCCATTAGCCGCCCCTGACCTCACCTTCCACTAGCCGCCCCTGACCTCGCCTTCCACTAGCCGCCCCTGACCTCGCCTTCCACTAGCCGCCCCTGACCTCACCTTCCACTAGCCGCCCCTGACCTCACCTTCCACTAGCCGCCCCTGACCTCGCCTTCCACTAGCCGTCCCTGACCTCACCTTCCACTAGCCGCACCTGGCCTCACCTTCCACTAGCTGCCCCTGACCTCACCTTCCACTAGCTGCCCCTGACTTCACCTTTCACTAGCCGCCCATATTCATTATTTTCCACTTCTAAACCCATACTTCTAACTAATCCTAGTTTAAAGTCCAAACAACCCCCTCAACTGAGCTAGCAAGAAAACCCACACCTGCCCTGGATAGTGAACCCCATCCTTGGCATACATGTCATTTCAGCCATAGAAGTGGTCCCATTATCCTTAGTATTTGTCCAGCCAACAATTAATACCAATTGCTATGAACAACCATTCATTTAGGATTATAAGAACATAAGAAAGGAGGAACACTGCAGCAGGTTTGTTGGCCCATACTAGGCAAGTCCTTCACGAGCCATCCCACTATTAGGACATTTGCCAAACCCAACTTTCAACGCTACCCATCACCCTTTCTTGGCAAAATGCTACATATACAAGGGAGCCTCCCCCCCCACCGTCTTCCTAATTATGTATATTGTTGTCCTGTTCCTTCTATCTAAATCCTCACTTCTACGCTTGCCTACGTCATTGCCTCCAGCACTGAGGCAGATTATAGGATTGATCCCATTACCATTCAAGATGTCAAGCCGGCTAACAATATCCTCCATCCCAGCCCTAGAAAAGTAAACTCTCTGTCTCCTACTCCTGTCCTTCAAGCAGAATGCCCTATCCATATACCTAACCTGGCTATCCCCAATAACAACAATGTTTTTACCTTCCTTGGTGTCGTTCGTTGTGATGTTCCCTGTAGTCGACTCGCATTCATCGAGATCTTCTCCTGGATATTTGTTACCTCTCCATCCGTCCTCTTGATCCCTCACTTCGATCCCTGGTACGGGTGGAATCGTTGGGTCGTGTTTCCTTAAGACACCTGCTGTCACTGTTCACCTAGCAGTAAGTAGGTACCTGGGTGTTAGTCGACTGGTGTGGGTCGCATCCTGGGAACATACTATACAGAAAGCCCCAGATTCTACAAACCAGGAGCATTCTGTATAGTATGTCACTGATGTTAACTAGGCCTGT